>NC_044034.1:16537480-16794515 GCF_901765095.1 Microcaecilia unicolor
CACTTAACCTCCATTGCCTCTGGTACAAAATAAGTACCTGAATATATGTAAACCGCTTTGAATGTAGTTGCAAAAGTCACAGAAAGGCAGTATATTAAGTCCCATTTCCCTATTTGAGATTCTATGTGGAATATTGCTAGTGGAGGAGTAGCCTAATGGTTAGTGCACCAGACTTTGATCCTGGGGAACTGGGCGTAATTCGCACTGCAGCTTCTTGTGACTCTGGGCAAGTCAATTAACCCTCCATTGCCCCTGGTACAAAATAAGTACCTGAATATATGTAAACCGCTTTGAATGTAGTTGCAAAAACCTCAGAAAGGTGGTATATCAAGTCCCATTTCTCTTTCCCTTTCCCCCTTTCCCTTTTCTTTGGAAAACAAAACATTCCTTCTCCTGATGCAGCAACTGGCAAAACAAGTGACCCTCATTAGGGGTTTTTGGGACTGTACCATTTAATTTTTTTTTCAAAGATATTTGGTGGATGTTTGGTTTTGGAAACTCGATTGTGCATATTTTTTTCAGTTTGAGTGACAGCTATGGTAGTAGTTTGGTAAAATTGATATGGATATCGGTTGTTTGGACCAGCCTGTTTCTTTCTCCATGATAATTGATTATGGAGTTTTTTCCTGCTGATCTTTTTTCCAGTTTTTATTGAAATGTACGATAGAATTGGACCCCGAATGGCATTGATTATTAAGCCTTAGGGGCTTTCCCATGGGGATTTGAGGTTTCATTGGTTTAGATTTTGAATTTATTGATTTATTAGAGCACAGTGCTCTCCCGACTGATTTCTAAGCGAATATTTATTTATTTATTGCACTTTGTCCCACATTTTCCCACCTATTTTTTTTTTTTTTTTTGCATTTGTATCCCACATTTTCCCACCTATTTGCGGGCTCAGTGTGGCTTACAATACTTTGAGAATGATGGAAGTACAATTGGTTACAGTACGATTATGGATTACATTATGATGAGTTATAGAAGACAGAGTAAATACAGGATATCATTTGGGAATAGAACATCAGAAGATAACAGTGGTGAGTTGAGAGGGGGACAAACAATATCGAGGGAACATAAAGGTCTAACATTCTTATTTGTGGGTAGGGTTTTAAGGGTGGTGAGGATACGGGAGAAGAGACTTCAGGATGGAGTGTTTTGGTGCGTATCTATTAGTTTGTATGGACTTCATGTGTTTTGATCCTTGCCGTAGATTTTCTCAAAGAGATAAGTCTTCAGTAGTTTGCGGAAGTCGGTTAGTTCGTAGATCGTTTTCAGGTTGCGTGGTAGTGTATTCCAGAGTTGTGTGCTCATGTATGCGAAGGTCGATCCGTGCAATGTTTTGTATTTTATTCCTTTGCACTTAGGGAAATGGAGATTGAGGAAGGTTCGGGAAGATCTTTTAGCGTTTCTGGGTGGTAGGTCTATTAAATCAGACATGTATGCAGGGGCTTCACCGTGAATGATTTTATGGACTAAGGTGCATACTTTGAAAGTGATGCGTTCCTTGAGTGGTAGCCAGTGTAGTTTCTCCCATAAGGGTTTAGCTCTTTCGTATTTTGGTTTTCCGAAGATGAGTCTGGCTGCTGTATTCTGGGCTGTTTGAAGTTTCCTCAGTATTTGTTCCTTGCATCCTGCGTGTAATGAGTTGCAATAGTCCAGGTGACTGAGTACGAGTGATTGCACTAGACTGTGGAAGACAGATCTTGGAAAGAATGGTCTAATTCTTTTCAGTTTCCACATGGAGTAGAACATTTTTTTTGTTGTGTTGTTCGCATGAGTCTCGAGTGTTAGGTGGCGGTCAATAGTGACTCCAAGGATTTTTAAGGTTTCTGAGATTGGCAGGCTCAGTGTGGCTTACAGAGAACTGCCATGGCATAGCCATGTCACTTTACATCATACAATTGGTGTTACAAAGAAGTCAAAGAAGACAAGAGGATTTGTTCAATCCTTTGTAGGAAAGTATATTCTGAGTAAAGTTGGAAAGGTGTTATACTCTAGTTGGATAGGTGTTGTATTATAGCTAGTTAAGGGTTCTCGTGGTAGGCTTTGTTAAAGAGGTAAGTCTTCAAGGCTTTGCGGAAGTTAGTTAATTCGTTGAGTGAGTTAATTTGTACTTTAGACCTTTGCAGCTGGGGAAGTGTAGGTTGAGAAAGGTGCGGGATGATTTCTTAGCATTTCTTGGCGGTAGGTCAATGAGGTCTAGCATGTAGGTCGGGGCATCTCCGTAAATGATTTTATGAACAATCGTACAAATCTTGAATGTGGTCTGTTCTTTAAGTGGTAGCCAGTGTAACTTCTTTCTTAGGGGTTTTGCGCTTTCATATTTTGTTTTCCCAAATATGAGTCTGGCTGCGGTATTTTGGGCTGTTTGATTGATGTTATATTTTTGCTTCCCATTTTTTGGTTTATTTTTTTCTGAAAATTCCTTTACCATGCAAGTGGGTTTTTGTGAAGTCGTTCACCTGTGCAGATAAACTTGTGCATATAAGGCCGTACCAGAGCCGCCGAAAGGGGAGGGGGGCAGGGGAGGCAAAATTTCCCAGGCCCGGGCCTCCCTCTCTCCTGCTCCTGACGGGACCCAGGTCATCACGTCCCAACAGGAGTAGGAGAGAGAAAACTCCAGCACCAGCCCCCCTTGGAGGCAGCGGAGGACCTGGAGGAGCAGGACACAGCGGGCTGGCAGGGGGGGGGGACAAGGGGGATTTTCCCCTCAGGCCACACATGCTTTTGCATGCTTTTGAAACCGAGCTTGCGCGACCTGAGAGAAAAAGCAGCCACAGGAGCAGTCCACGCGGCAGAATGAAGAAGAGCAGCACTGGAGGATCCCCACCAGCCAAGGTATTTGCAGTTGCGGTGGATGGGCAGCAGCGGCGACAATCCTTGAGGGGGGCGGTGGCGGCGATGGAGATGATCCTGGGGTGGGGGGTGGGCCCGGCGTCAGCCCTGCCCTGGACCCAGCTCAGTCTCTTGGCGGCCCTGGCCTGTACACGTGCCCAGTGGCATACCAAGGGGGGGGGGTGGGGGCGGTCCACCCCGGGTGCACGCCGCTGGGGAGGGGGGTGCCGCGCGCCTGTCGGCTCCACTCGTTCCGTGCTCCCTCTGCCCCAGAACAGGTTACTTCCTGTTCCGGGGCATAGGGAGCATGGAACGAGCGAAGCCAGCAGGCGTGCGGCACCCCCCCCCCCCACCCAGCAGGTAAAAATGCACCCGGGGGGTGTCCTTTCGCCAGGAGGGAGGGGTGTCCTTTCGCCGGGGGTGGGGGGGGTTGCGCTGCACCCGGGGGGGCGGCGCATAGGCGATCCATCCCGGCTGTCAGCCACCCTAGGAATGTCACTGCATGTGCCACTTTACCCTTCTTAGGATAGGGTTAAGGAAAGATTTACACTTTCACATGTGCAAATCAGTGTTCGAATATATGCCGTATTTTAACGTTAGCAGGTGTAAATGAGGGCAGGCATTTTTTTTTCTGGGAGAATCTGCAAAGCAACAAGGATTCACGTGTTTTCACTTTGAAAATCCAGCGGAAAAAAAGCATCCCTGTGTTTTTCACACGTGTGAACAGTTTTAAGATCTGAGTGGGCAGAATTGGCAAGTACAGAGGACAATTAACAATGATAGTAGCAGGATGGTATCGCAGTGCCGGATATACGAAGTGTGGCATAAAAACCCCCATTCAGTTTGAGAAATACTAACAGGATTTACAGACATGGAGAAATAACAGGTTTACTGTTAGCAGGAAAACATTGGGATACAATAAACCAGGTGGGAGTAAGCAGTCTGGGGCCATTTAAATTGAGGGAAACTGCAAAGAATGAGACCTCTTAGGATGCTACATAAATAGACTATTTTCTTGTATTGTATTATTTTTTCATTATTTCCTTTATATCCCAGGTGGATGGTGATATAAATTTTGTTTGAAATTCTAAATAAATTGTTTAAAAAATAGACTAGAGGGGTAGGTGGGGAGCTAGAAAAGAGTGATTAAGCCGTGAACCTTTCTGACGATGTGCTCTTTTGATTACTTTTCTGACCTGGTCACAGGATACAACATATTTTGCTGTTATAGCTGCTATTTTCCTGTGTCCCCAGAGGTTTATTTGGACTTTTATCTGTAGTTAATGTCAGCCTCTCTCTCTGAGGATACATAAAGTCTGCAGGCATTTCTTCATCCGACGAGAAAGGCAGGAAGAAACCGAGCCTTGGTTTAGATGTGTTTAGTACACTAGACATCTGAAAGATTTCAACATTTCCCATCCTGGTGCTGAAGGGTGTCTGTGGAACAAAACAGCGAAGTCGACTGAAAAATGGACGGCTCAAGTCGTGTTCATCGATGTTTTTTTTTACCTGGAGCGTCGTCCATTTTTTAGTCGACTTCACCGTTTTGTTCCACTTTCTATAAACTTGCGAAGGTTTGTTTCTTCTGTTTTTGCATCGTTTCTTCTCGTGAAGGTTGTCTGTAACACATCACAAAGGGGAGACACCGTTATTCGTTCTGATTGGTAAAGGCAGTTAGCTTAGCGGGATTTAAAAAAAGGTTTGGCTAGCTTCCTGAAAGAAAAGTCTATAAGCCATTAGTAAAATGGACTTGGGAAAATCCACTGCATATTCTAGGATAAGCAGCATAAAATGTATTGTACTGTTTTGGGATCTTGCCAGGTACTTGTGACCTGGATTGGCCACTGTTGGAAACAGGATACTGGGCTTGATGGACCTTTGATCTGTCCCAGTATGGCAACGCTTGTGTACAGCTGTAGTTTTCAAGAACTTTCAGATAAGCCCTGATAGAGTAGAAACAGGCAGTGTCTGTCCCTGAAAGCCAGTCGCAGGCTTCTTTTTTGCATATAATAAATATTCATCACTGTATTTGCATATATGAGACCTACGAACCTTGTTAATTTGCTTATTGCACTTGCCTTAAGAAACAAAGCTGATGAAAACTGTTGATTTGCTGTTGGGTTTACAGGCGCCTAGTAAAATAACCAAGTAAATGTTAGGACCTTAAATAATGGTTTTTATGATGACTTTGCTGTTATTTTTATTTTTGGATTTCTGACATTTAAGGATCCTTTTACCGAGCTGCAGTAAAAGGACCCCTGTGGTGGTGTCAGCTCGCAGGTTTGCCATGCACTGAGGCCCCCTCTTACTGCAGCGGGTAAAAGGAGTTTTTGTGTTTAAAGACGGGAATGGCTGTGTGGTAAGTTAAGCACTTGCCATGCAACTATTTCCTGGGAGAGCCCTTACCCGGGGGCTCCCGCACTAACCCGGAAGTAACTGGGCAGCACCAGTAAGCCCCCGGCACTTAAAAAAAAAAAATTGAGCACCAGAAATGGTGCACGGCACAGGCTAGAAGCACTGCTGGGCTCCTGCGGTAGCCTGGCAGTAGGGCTGATTTGCCACATGCCATTACCGCAGTAGCCCTACCACCAGGGCCGCCGAGAGACTGAGCCGCCGTCGCCCCCCTCAATCGCTACCACTGTCGCCTCCCTCTCCTGCTCTCAGGCTGCCAGCACCGCAGTCCCCAGTCTCCACCCGCTCACCCCCAGCTCCGTCGACAGCCCCCCTCTGTCCGCCACAGAGGCCCCCTGCATTCAAATCAGCAGTGCCTCACCTCCATGTGAAAGCGGCAGATCGCCTAGAGTTTTGATGTTAGGTTATTTGTGATGGTTCAATATGATATGTCTTCTCGAACAGGTTGGTCTTTAGTAACTTCCGGAAGGTTGTTAAGTTGTGCATTGTTTTTAAGGCCTTTGGAAGTGCATTCCAATTTAGTAAAAGAAGGAAGGCCAAATGACAGTCAACAAGGTTAAAAGATGATAAGGTGAAAGAAGCTATTAAAACAAAACAAAATAAACAACTTTCAAAAAACAGATAAAGGATCTGAATTTAAAAAAATTAGGAAGCAGCATAACAACTGGCAAATTAAAAGCAAAGGGTTCAATAAGGAAGGCTAAAAGATCATTTGAAAAGAAGCTTGCTGTAGAGGCAAAAGCTCTTAGTAAAAACCTTTTCAGGTATGTTAGAAGCAGAAAGCCTGGAAGAGTCAGTTGGACTGTTAGATCATCACGGAGTAAAAGGGGAACTCGGGGAGGACAAGGCCATAGTGAACAGCTACGTAAATTATTTGCGTTGGTCCTTACTAAGGAGGATGTGAAGGAGCTTTCCATGCCAGAAATGGTATTTAAATATGACAATAGGGAGGAACTGAAACAAATTTCAGTGAACTTGGAAGATGTTGTAGGCTAAAGTAAGAAACTAAAGAGCAGAAAATCACCCGCACCAGATGATATGCGTCCAAGCGGACCGAAGAACTCAAAAATTGCAGATCTTCTATTAGTGATCTGTAATCTAGCATTAAAATTGTCCACAGTAGCTGAAGAATGGAAAGTGGCCAATGGAATGTCAATTTTTAAAGAGAGTTCCGAGGATGATCCAGGAAATCACAGACTGCTGAGCCTGACGTCAATGCCAGGGAGAATGGCGTGGGCTATTACAAAGAACGTTGTGCAATGGGAAGAGTCAACATGGATTTAGTCAAAGGAAGTCTTGCCTCACCAATCTGCTACATTTTTGAAGGTGTGAATAAACATGTTGATAAAGGTGAGACAGTTGATGTAGTGTATCTAGATTTTCGGAAAGCTTTTGACAAAGTCCTGAAGAAATTAAAAAGCCATGGGATAGGAGCCAATGCCCCGTTGTGGATAGTGGTTAAAAGTTAGAACGCAAACAGTAGGGTTAAATGGACAATTCTTTCAAAGGAGAAATGTGATTAGTGGAGTACCACAGGGATCTGTACTGGAACCGGTGCTTTTTAACATATTTATAAATGATGTGGAAATGGAAACAAGTGAAGAGAACAACTTTGCAGATGACACAAAATTATTCAAGACTGTTAAATCATATGGACGCTACGAGAACTGGAAGAGGACCTTGAGAGACTGGAAGACTGGGCATCTCAAAAGGCAGATGAAACTTAATGTAGACCAGTGGTGAAGTGATCAGTGGCGTAGCAAGGGCAGGGCGGTGGGGCACACTGCTGGAGGGGTGCAGAGAGGCAGCCCGCGCGCCTGTCGGCTCTGCTGGTTCCCTGCTCCCTCTGCCTCGGAACAGGTTACTTCCTGTTCCGGGGGCAGAGGGAGCCAGCGGAGCCGACAGCCGCACGGCTGCTCTCTGCAGCTAAGAATGCACCGGGGGGGGGGGGGGCGTTTGATGCGCCGGGGGGTTGTCATTGCACTGGGGGGAGTGTCGTGCTGCACCCTGGGGGATGGATGCCGCTGCACCCAGGGGGGGTGCGCAGCGGCAATCCGCACCCGAGTGGCAGCCGACCTAGGAATGCCACTGGAAATGATGCACATTGAGAAGAATAACCCAAATTATAGATACATGATGCTAGGTTCTACATTAGAAGTCACCACCCAGGAAAAAGATGTGTATTGGAGTGGCCAAAAAGGTAAACAGAATTGGGACCCTTTTATAAAGTGGCGGTAAGGCCAACGAGGGCTCACTGCTAGCTAAAAAGGAAGCACCGCCAGGCTATAGCAGCAGCCTGACGGTAGTTCCCACTCCCAGCGTGCCGTGATATCCGGCGCTACAAAAATATATTTATTTTTGTAGCGATGGTGTGTACCCGACGGTAATCAGGCACTGTTTTGCACTGCCTGGTACCGGCGGTTTACCATGGGAGACCCTACCACCACCTGAATGGGTGGTGGTAAGGGCTCCCCCCCCCTCAATGGCCGCACGGCAAGTGCTTCACTTGCCGCATGGCCATTTCTATAAAAAAAGAAAGACCTACCCTTTACCTGCTGCGGTAAAAGGAGGCCTTGGCGTGCATCAAAAACACGCGCCGATGCCAGCGCAGGCCCCATTTTGCCACAGCTTGGTAAAAGGGTCCCAATGTTAGGGGTTATTAGAAAAAAGAATAGAGAATAAAACAAAGACTATCAAAGTGCCTCTGTATCGCTCCGTGGTGCGAACCTCACTTTGAACGTTATGTGCATTTCTGGGTCACCACATCTCAAAAAAACATATAGGGGAATTTTTAAAGAAAAGAACAGAGAACGGTAGCCAAAATAATTAAAGGGATGCAACAAATCTCTCATGAGGAAAGGCTAAAGACTAGGGCTGTTCAGCTTGAAGAAGAGAAAGCTAAGGGGGGATATGGTAGAGGTCTATAAAATCTTGAGTGGAGTAGAATGGATAAACATGAATAGATTGCTTACTGTTTTATAAAAATACTAGGACTAGGGGGCATGCGATGAAGCTACAATATAGTAAATTGAAAACGAATCAGAGAAAACGTTTCCTCACTCAACGTGTAATTAAACTCTGGAATTCGTTGCCAGAGAATGTGGTAAAGGCGGTTAGCTTAGCAGAGTTTAAAAAAGGTTTGGACGGCTTCCTAAAGGAAAAGTCCATAGACCGTTGTTAAATGGACTTGGGGAAAATCCACTATTTCTGGGATAAGCAGTATAAAATGTTTTGTACATTTTTGGGATCTTGCCGTGTATTTGTGACCTGGATTTGCCACTGTTGGAAACAGGATGCTGGGCTCGATGGACCTTTGGTCTTTCCCAGTATGGCAATACTTCTGTACTTATGACTAGGGGACACTCCATAAAGTTAGAAAGTAGCTCATTTAAAACTAATGGGAGAAAGTATGTTTTCACTCAAGTTATAAAGCTCTGGACCTTTTCTCCAGAGGATTGTGGTAAAAGCAATTAAAGGGCAGCTCTTTAAACTGGGGGCTGACATGCTTAGAATACAAGCATCGACGCATGTAGGTATGCACTTATGCATGTATTTGTCTGTATGCCATCTATGTGTTAGTCTGTAACATGTGACTGTCATTCATAGGGGTTCTTTTACTAAGGTGCGCTGAAAAATGGCCTGCGATAGTGTAGGCGTGGGTTTTGGGTGCGCTCAGAATCATTTTTCAGCGCACCGGTAAAACGGGCCTTTTTAAACATTTTTTCCGAAAATGGACATGCGGCAAAATGAAAATTGCTGCGCGTCCATTTTGGGTCTGAGACCTTACTGCCAGCCATTGACCTAGCGGTAAAGTCTCAGGCGGTAATGACCTACGTGCGCCACATGTCACTTGGCGGGCGTCTGATACGCGCAGCAGAAAATAAAAATGATTTTTTGGCCACGCATATCGGACGCATGCCTGAAATGAAATTACCGCAAGAGCCATATGGTAACTCCATTTTGGCGAACGTTGGGCGTGCATAGATGCTTATGCAGCTTAGTAAAAGGGCCCCTTATTGCATATTTATGAGAGTGTTACACATGGGTGGAGCATGAGCAGGACATAGGTGGGGCAACACGTATGCATGTCATCTACTGAATGCAAGTTACACACTTATCTGCTACATTTAGGTGCCCGCACTTAATGCCAGTTTTATGGATTATGTAAGTGTGGGCACCTAAATGCTAGATATATCAATACTGGGTTTTATTTTATTCTATAACGGAACCTACGGACCTAGGGTCTATTTTAGAATAGACTCTTACTGCGCGGCCACGGAACACTTAAATGGAGGCACACAGGTAGAATATTCCCCCTTTAGTATAGCTATGTTTAACAAAGGTTTGGAGAAATTCCTGGAGGTGAAGTCTATAATGTGGGAAAGCTGCTGCTTATCCCCAGATGTAGGTAGTGTGGAATCTTGCTACCCTTTGGGATTCCAGAATCTTGTTGTTTGGGATTACAGAATCTTGCTACCCTTTGGGATTCTGGGATCATGCTACTCTTTGGGATTCTGGAATCTTGTCATTTTGGGATTCTGGAATCTTGCTACTCTTTGGGATTCTGGAATCTGGTTGTTAGGGATTCTGGAATTTTGCTACTCTTTGGGATTCCGGAATCGTGCTATTCTTTGAGATTCTGGAATCTTGCTACTCTCTGGGTTTCTGCCAGGTACTTGTGACCTGGCTTGGCCACTGTTAGAAACAGGATACTGGGCTAGATGCACCATCAGTCTGATCCAGTATGGCTACTCTTATGTTCTTACCTAGAACCTGCCCCCCATAGTAGCCACGCCCCCTGCAACCGACCACTTATAAAAAGGCAGCACCGCAAATATGACACCAATCCCCAGAATTCAGCACTTATTGGGAAAAGAGAACAAGCTGGACTGCTAGATCTCTACACAGAAACCACATGCTCACAAAATACCTCAGCTTGGTCAGATACATAGAACATAGAAAGAGTCCCGGCAGAGAGTAAAGGGGCACAAAGTAGAAGAGTGGAAACCCCAATCAGCTTCACTCTGCATATACAGGGGAATTCTATATATGGTGCTGAATGTTAGGTGCTACTTGTTAGCCACGTTGAACCAATTTAAAATCGTGGGATATAAATACTGTATAAAAATAAACTTGAAATATAAATATTCAGGTTTTCCCTGACAACTCACGGCCTACACAAAAAAGGGTCAGCAAATAGAGGGGGTCTTTTACGAAGAGGGCTGTAAGCCTAACACGGGCTTACTGCTCGCTAAATTTAAATACCGCTGGGCTACCGTAGCAGCCCAGCGGTATTTCCCACCCCTAGCATTCACCATTCCAGGTTAGCTTGGGCTCCTTTACCACCACCCCGAAATCAAGTGCTTCACTTACCGCATGGCCTTTTCTCCTAAAAAAAGAAAGACCTGCGTTTTACCCGCTGAGGTAAAGAGGGGCCTCAGCGCGCATCAAAAACTCACCCCCTTTTGCCACAGATTCGTAAAAAGATCCTTAATTTTTAAGTATGTAAGCCACACTGAACATTAATGGAATATAACAAAAAAATTCTATTAAATTGCAAATTTGCGCATACAATTCTTGGCAACTTTCATAGAATCAGGGGTCTGATTTTTAAAGCTTTTCATGACGATTCTCCATTATTGAATTGAATTTAATGGATCCACAGAATCTTAGCGGAGATTGGGTGGCAACACCAGTAAGTGGGAAACAAAACCATTGCTCGGCAGACTTCTACGGTAACTGAATAGATATGGATGGGCTTGAGTGTAATTTTAAGGGGCTTCAACATTAGCTTCAGAACTTTTAGTACAAGAACAGTGCTGGGCAGACTTCTACGGTCTGTGCCCTGAGAAAGGCAAGGACAAATCAAACTCGGGTATAAAGTATCACATACATGTAAATGAGTTTATCTTGTTGGGCAGACTGGATGGACCGTACAGGTCTTGATCTGCCATCATTTACTATGTTACTCTTTGGGGTTCTACATGGAATGTTGCTACTATTGGGATTCCGGAATCTTGTAACTCTTAGGATTCCAGAATCGTCAGAACTTAGTACAAGAACAGCGCTGGGCAGACTTCTATGGTCTGTGTCTTGAGAAAGGCAAGGACAAATCAAACTCGGGTATAAAGTATCACATACCATGTAAATGAGTTATTTTGTTGGGCAGGTCTTTATCTGCCTTCATTTACTATGTTACTATGTTACTCTTTGGGGTTCTACATGGAATGTTGCTACGAATTGAGATTCCGGAATCTTGTAACTCTTTAGGATTCCAGAATCTTCAGAACTTTAGTGCAAGAAGAGTGCTGGGCAGACTTCTATGGTCTGTGTCTTGAGAAAGGCAAGGACAAATCAAACTCGGGTATAAAGTATCACATACTATGTAAAATGAGTTTATCTTGTTGGGCAGACTGGATGGACCGTGCAGGTCTTTTTCTGCCGTCATCTTCTATGTTACTCACTTTACTATGTATTGCTAACACCCTTAAAATCTGTACACCATCTCGTGCCTTGAGGTCGGTTAATAAATCTTCACTTAAGGGTCCTCTCCTTTAAGCAGATGAGATTGGGAGACTATAGGGATTCCTTGTTCATGACTGCAGGTCCTAAATCCAGTAACACACTGCCTTTGAATGTGCATCAGGTACATCATTTCTCACTTCTTGCAAACGGTTGAAAGCATTAATTTTTAGAGAGGCAATTCTGGAAACTGAGTGTCAGTTTTAAAATCTGCATTGTTCTGTGTGACTTATGTATGTTTTCATGAATAAAGCCTAGATCTGGAGATAGCATGGTCTAGAAGATTTATTAGGGGGGGGGGGGGTGTTTTTCCAGGCTGTGAGAAAAAGGGCAGTGCGCTAGCGGCAGGGCCCGTTTTTCCCGCACACTAGGGTGCTATTCGCCCAGCGGGTATAAAGCCCCCAGACAAACATGGCCACGCGGTAAAAGAACTCTTACCATGTGGCCATACAGTGGGGAGCCCTTACTGCTACCCACTGAGGTGGCGATAAGAGGTCCCATGGTAACCCAGCGGTAACCAGGTACTGGGCGGTGATGCCCGATTAGTGCCAGGTTACCACCACGCAGGCCATTTTCAGGGGTTTTCTTTTCCCCCCGAAATGGCACGCGCTCGGGGCGGAACCTACCGTTGGGCGGCCGCGTTGGGATGGCAGTAGTCCCGATTTAGCGTTCAGTAAGCTTGTGTTAGGCTCATTCTCGAAAGAGAAGGACGTCCATCTCCCAGACACGTCCAAATCGCTATAATCGAAACCCGATTTTGGAAGTCTCCAACTGCAGTCCGTCGCAAGGACGTCCAAATTTCAAGGGGCGTGTCGGAGGGCGTAGCGAAGGCGGGACTTGGGCATGCGAACACTTGGACGTCTTTGACCCATAATCGAAAAAAACAAGGACGTTCCTGGCGAACACTTGGACTTTTTCACCCGGACGTGTTTTTTCTACGAATAAGGCACAAAAAGCTGCCCCGAAATGACCAGATAACCACTGGAGGGAATCAGAGATGACCTTCCATTATTCCCCCAGTGGTCACTAACCCCCTCCTACCCTCAAGAAACATCTTGCAAAATATTTTGTGCCAGCCTCAAATGTCATACTCAGGTCCCTGACAGTGCATGCAGGTCCCAGGAGCAGTTTTAGTTTTGTTTTTTTTGGTTTGTTTGTTACATTTGTACCCTGCGCTTTCCCACTCATGGCAGGCTCAATGCGGCTTACATGGGGCAATGGAGGGTTAAGTGACTTGCCCAGAGTCACAAGGAGCTGCCTGTGCCTGAAGTGGGAATCGAACTCAGTTCACCAGGACCAAAGTCCACCACCTAACCACTAGGCCACTCCTCCACTGTTGGTACTATCTGAGATTCTACATGGAATGTTGCTATTCCACTAGCAACATTCCATGTAGAAGTCGGCCCTTACAGATCGCCAATGTGGCCGCGCAGGCTTCTACATGGAATGTTGCTACTGGAATAGCAACATTCCATGTAGAATCTCCAATAGTAGCAACATTCCATGTAGAATCTCCAATAGTATCTATTTTATTTTGTTACATTTGTACGTTGCGCTTTCCCACTCATGGCAGGCTCAATGCGGCTTACATGGGGCAATGGAGGGTTAAGTGATTTGCCCAGAGTCACAGGGAGCTGCCTGTGCCTGAAGTGGGAATTGAACTCAGTTCCTCAGTTCCCCAGGACCAAAGTCCACCACCCTAACCACTAGGCCACTCCGTGGGAGTGGGTACTGCAGTGCACTTCAGACAGGAGGACCCAGGCCCATACCCTCCCTACCTGTTACATTTGTGGAGGAAACAGCAAGCTCTCCAAAACCCACCACAAACCCACTGTACCCACATTTATGTGTCTCCTTCACCCGTAAGGGCTATGGTAGTGGTGTACAGTTGGGGGTAGTGGGTTTTGGGGTGTTTGGGGGGCTCAGCACACAAGGTAAGGGAGCTATGTTCCTGGGAGCATTTTATGAAGTCCACTGCAGTGCCCCCTAGGGTGCCCGGTTGGTGTCCTGGCATGTCAGGGGGACCAGTGCACTAGAAATACTGACTCCTCCCACGCCCACATGGCTTGCATTTGGACGTTTTTGACATGGACGCCTTTGGTTTAAAAAAATCGTTGAAAGACAAAGACGTCCATGTCTAGGGACGTCCAAATTCAAGGACGTCCTTGGAATTTTCGAAACGAAAGATGGACGTCTATCTTTTTTTTGAAAATACGGTTTTCCCCACCCCCCCCAGATTTCAATGTTTTGCAAAGACGTCCAAATCGCAACTTGGATGTTTCTTTCAAAAATGCCCCTCTATGTAAAAGACCCCCTAAATAAATAAATGCATGAGATTGTTGCAACTTTTACTGATTTTAAGCGATTACGCTTTTTAAACCTGTCTGGAGGACTGACGTGCTTCAGGGTGGCGCTGTTCCTGGGAAAGAATCAGCCTACACCGCTGGAACAACTCCAGCATGAAAACACTTGGGCATATGGAGGAAAACAAAAGGCACGCGGGTACGCTGATGTTCTGAACGCCACTGTCTTACCCCGTAAAATGTTCTTTGTCGAAAGGGATTCATTTCTGTGCCCAGACTTCATCTTTTCTCAATAAAGGATGGTTGTGATTCCAAGGCTAAAATATTTATCCCCGAGGGAAGGATTATTTGTCTGGCTACTAAAGTGCAAATCGCTCCGATTTGTCAGCTGTCTTGGCAGATTCCAGCTCGGTGCTGCAAGATACAGGTTAATCAGCCCTGGCATTTCAGACTGAGCGCTGTGCTCAAAAGAGGCAGCAATCTTTCTGGTCAGACTGTAGCTAGGAAGAGAATCATTGTTACGAGAGGAGGAATGTTTTTGGTTAGGAAAAGTGAGCTGTTTTCTTACACTGAGGGCCTGATGTTCTAACCTGTCTAATAACATAGTAGATGACGGCAGAAAAAGACCTGCACGGTCCATCCAGTCTGCCCAACAAGAGAACTCATGTGTGCTACTTTGTGTATACCCTACTTTGATTTGTACCTGTGCTCTTCAGGGCACAGACCGTATAAGTCTGCCCAGCACTAGCCCCGCCTCCCACCACCGGCTCTGGCACAGACCGTATAAGTCTGCCCAGCACTATCCCTGCCTCCCACCACCGGCTCTGGCAGAGACCGTATAAGTTTGCCCCGCACTATCCCCGCCTCCCAACCTCCAGCCCCGCCTCCCACTACCGGCTCTGCTATCCAATCTCGGTTAAGCTCCTGCGGATCCTTTCCTTCTGAACAGGATTCCTTTATGTTTATCCCACACATGTTGAATTCCGTTACCGTTTTCCTCTCCACCACCTCCCGCGGGAGGACATTCCAAGCATCCACCACTCTCTCCGTGAAGAAATACTTCTGTTTTGAATGAGGGTCCAGAGCCCCCCCAAGAAGGCTAGAGTGACCTCAAATCTGACTCCATTTTTCTTGAGTCTGCCCCCTTCAATCTCATTTCATTTCCTCTCGTTATACCGCCTTCGTATCTCCGGAAAAGGTTCGTTTGCGGATTAATACCTTTCAAATATTTGAACGTCTGTATCATATCACCCCTGTTTCTCCTTTCCTCCAGGGTATACATGTTCAGTGTCAGCAAGTCTCTCCTCATACGTCTTGTAACAAAAATCCCATACCATTCTCGTAGCTTTCTTTGCACCGCTTCGATTCTTTTTACATCCTTAGCAAGATACGGCCTCCAAAACTGACACAATACTCCAGGTGGGGCCTCACCAACGACTTATACAGAGGCATCAACACCCCCTTTCTTCTGCTGGTCACACCTCTCTCTATACAGCCCAACAACCTTCTAGATACAGCCACTGCTTGTCACACTGTTTCGTCGCCCTTCAAATCCTCAGATACTATCACCCCAAGGTCCCTCTCCCCGTCTGAACCTATCAGACTCTCGCCACCTAACACATACGTCTCCCGTGGATTTCTATTCCCTAAGTGCATCACTTTGCATTTCTTCGCAATTGAATTTTAATTGCCAGACCTTAGACCATTGTTCTATCTTCTTCAAATCCTTTTTCATGTTTTCCACTCCCTCCGGGGTGTCCACTCTGTTAAAAGTAAGAGAAAAGTACAAATCTGGGCACATGCTGATTTGTATGTTCAGCAAAGTTATCAAAAGTAGGGATGGCCCATGGGTTTCCACAACTACTACTACTAACAGAGGAAACTGGAGGGTCATGGGATAGGAGGAAATGTCCTATTGTGGATTAAAAACTGGTTGAAGGATAGGAAACAGAGAGTGGGGTTAATGGGCAGTATTCACAATGGAGAAGGGTAGTTAGTGGGGTTCCTCAGGGTCCGTGCTAGGACCGCTGCTTTTAATATATTATAAATGATTTAGAGATGGGAGTAACTAGCGAGGTAATTAAATTTGCTGATGACACAAAGTTATTCAAAGTCGTTAAATCGCGACAGGATTGTGAAAAATTACAAGAGGACCTTACGAGACTGGGAGACTGGGCGGCTAAATGGCAGATGACGTTTAATGTGAGCAAGTGCAAGGTGATGCATGTGGTAAAAAAGAACCTGAATTATAGCTACGTCATGCAAGGTTCCACGTTAGGAGTTACGGACCAAGAAAGGGATCTGGGTGTCGTCGTCGATAACACACTGAAACCTTCTGCTCAGTGTGCTGCTGCGGCTAAGAAAGCGAATAGAATGTTGGGTATTATTAGGAAAGGTATGGAAAAACAGGTGTGAGGATGTTATAATGCCGTTGTATCGCTCCATGGTGCGACCGCACCTTGAGTATTGTGTTCAATTCTGGTCACTGCATCTCAAGAAAGATATAGTAGAATTGGAAAAGGTGCAGCAAAGGGCGACTAAAATGATAGCGGGGATGGGACGACTTCCCTATGAAGAAAGACTAAGGAGGCTAGGGCTATTCAGCTTGGAGAAGAGACGGCTGAGGGGAGACATGATAGAGGTATATAAAATAATGAGTGGAGTGGAACAGGTGGATGTGAAGCGTCTGTTCACGCTTTCCAAAAATACTAGGACTAGGGGGCCTGCGATGAAACTACAGTGTAGTAAATTTAAAACAAATTGGAGAAAATTGTTCTTCACCCAACGTGTAATTAAACTCTGGAATTCGTTGCCGGAGAAAGTGGTGAAGGCGGTTAGCTTAGCAGAGTTTAAAAAGGGGTTGGACGGTTTCCTAAAGGACAAGTCCATAAACCGCTACTAAACGGACTTGGAAAAATCCAAAATTCCAGGAATAACATGTATAGAATGTTTGTACGTTTGGGAAGCTTGCCAGGTGCCCTTGGCCTGGATTGGCCGCTGTCGTGGACAGGATGCTGGGCTCGATAGACCCTTGGTCTTTTCCCAGTATGGCATTACTTATGTACTTATTTACTAATCATTTCTATAGCGCTACTAGATAAAGGGGATGGGACGACTTCCCTTTGAAGAAAGGCTAAAGCGGCTAGGGCTCTTCAGCTTGGAGAAAAGGTGGCTGAGGGGAGATATGATAGAGGTCTATAAAACAATGAGTGGAGTGGAACGGGTAGAGGTGAATCGTTTGTTCACGCTTTCCAAAAATACTAGGACTAGGGGGCATACGATGGAGCTACAATGTAGTAAATTTAATACAAATTGGAGAAACATTTTCTTCAATCAACATGTAATTAAACTCTGGAATTCGTTGCCGAAGAATGTGGTAAAGGTGGTTAGCTTAGCGGTGGATTTTCCCCAAGTCATTCTAATAATGATCTATGGACTTTTCCTTTAGGAAGCTGTCCAAACCTTTTTTTAAACCCCGCTCAGCTAACCATCTTTACTACATTCTCTGGCAACGAATTCCAGAGTATAATTACACATTGAGTGAAGAAAAATGTTTCTCTGATTTGTTTTAAATTTACTACTTTGTAGATTCATTTCATGCCACCTAGTCCTAGTATTTTTGGAATGAGTAAACAAACGATTCACGTCTACCCGTTCCACTCTACTCATTATTTTACAGACATCTATCATATCTCCCCTCAGATGTCTTTTCTCCAAGCTGAAGAGCCCTAGACGCTTCAGCCTTTCCTCGTAGGGAAGTCGTCCCATCCCCTTTATCATTTTTGTGGCCCTTTTCTTCGTTCTCATGCTATGGACAACTCACTGTGTGCTACTGAGTATCCCCTGAGAGCTTTAGAAGTGGCCTCCAGTTAGTGGTCAGGAGCATCATGCCCAAATAAAGGAAGGGCTAGGAGGCCAGTTTGCCCAGTTCGTAGCTTTTGGCTAGGCATTTTCTATAGGTAAGTGCATGGGTGGACACTTATCCAGATGCCTAATAACAATCCCCTTCCATTCATACATAGTAACATAGTAGATGACGGCAGAAAAAGACCTGCACAGTCCATCCAGTCTGCCCAACAAGATAAACTCACATGTGCTACTTTTTGTGTATACCTTACCTTGATTTGTACCTGTCCTTTTCAGGGCACAGACCGTGTAAGTCTGCCCAGCGCTATCCCCGCCTCCCAACCACCAGCCCCGCTTCCCACCACCCGCTCTGGCACTGACCATATAAGTCTGCCCAGCATCGTCCCTGCTTCCCGCCACCGGCTGTGCCACCCAATCTCGGCTAAGCTCCTTAGGATCCATTCCTTCTGAACAGGATTCCTTTATGTTTATCCCACGCGTGCTTGAATTCTGTTACCATTTTCATTAATCCCCAACAAAACCAGGTGATTGGATTGTGCTCTTTGGGCAAAGCTGAGGCAAAACGAGACTGTTCCTAAAAGGCTGAAGTAGCTAAATTAACGTGAAGAGGAAAACAGTGCCAATCTGTCCTGGGACAGTGGAGGAGTGGCCTAGTGGTTAGGGTGGTGGACTTTGGTCCTGGGGAACTGAGGAACTGAGTTCAATTCCCACTTCAGGCACAGGCAGCTCCTAGTGACTCTGGGCAAGTCACTTAACCCTCCATTGCCCCATTTAAGCCGCATTGAGCCTGCCATGAGTGGGAAAGCGTGGGGTACAAATGTAACAAAAATAAAATAGATACTATTGGAGATTCTACATGGAATGTTGCTATTCCACTAGTAACATTCCATGTAGAAGGACGTCAGACTCACAGAAGCCTGCGTGGCCACATTGGTGATCTGCAATGGCCGACTTCTACATGGAATGTTGCTAGTGGAATAACAATATTCCATGTAGAATCTCAAATAGTAGCAACAGTGGAGGAGTGGTCTAGTGGTTAGGGTGGTGGACTTTGGTCCTGGGGAACTGAGGAACTGAGTTTGATTCCCACTTCAGGCACAGGCAGCTAGCTCCTTGTGACTCTGGGCAAGTCACTTAACCCTCCATTGCCCCATGTAAGCCGCATTGAGCCTGCCATGAGTGGGAAAGCGTGGGGTACAAATGTAACAAAAAATAACAGAGATGTCTTGTTTGTAGCAGTAAAGAGAAGCAGCCGTTTCTCCTCGGAAAGAACATGGTAGTGGGGGGGGGGGGGGGGGGGGGGGGGAGGGGGGGGGGGGGGGGTGGGGGGGGGGGGGGGTGGGGGGTGAGACCAGATGGAGTTTGTTTTTTGCCTGGTTAGCTTAGGTTGGCTGCTGACTTCTCTAACAGGCAAACACCGAAATATTTCAAATACAGCTCGAAACAGATGGAAATCCTAGCAACCAGAATCAACAGCCTCCAGAGTACCTGACTACTAATTAGTGGCAGTAAAAGGAAGATCGGTTTCTTGAGCCTTGAGGCATATTTCCTGATTTTACTGTCCAAAATGTTGCTGAGTGGGGCAGAACACAAAAAAAAGAGACCAGAAGAAGAAAATCTCCACCCAGAAAAAGAAAAATAGGGATGGACAATGTTCTTCCACATGTCAATGAAAATGTATTGGAAAGGCACCACGTATATTGAGACCTGACACAGGACCGTGTTTCAGTGGATAAACACCACCTGCCTCAGGGGTCACACAATCTGTCAGGTGTAAAGAGAAACTTTCATTGGAGCAATGGTGCATCAAAAACAAGAGAAATTGGTATTGGATAGAGGATTAGCCTAGTGGTTCGTGCAGTGGAACATGGAATGTTGCTGCTATTTGAGATTCTACATGGAATGTTTGTACTATTTGAGATTCTACGTGGAACGTTGCTAGTGGAGGAGTAGCCTAGTGGTTCGTGCAGTGGAACATGGAATGTTGTTACTATTTGAGATTCTACATGGAATGTCACTAGTGGAGGAGTAGCTTAGTGCAGTGGAACATGGAATGTTGCTACTATTTGAGATTCTACGTGGAATGTTGCTAGTGGAGGAGTAGCCTAGTGGTTACTATTTGAGATACATGGAATGTTTCTACTATTTGAGATTCTACGTGGAACGATGCTAGTGGAGGAGTAGCATAGTGGTTCGTGCAGTGGAACATGGAATGTTGTTACTATTTGAGATTCTACATGGAACGTTGCTAGTGGAGGAGTAGCCTAGTGGTTCGTGCAGTGGGCTTTGATCCTGGTGAACTGGATTCAATTCCCACTGCAACTCTGAGCAAGTCACTTAATCCTCTATCGCACCCAGATGCAAAATGAGTTCCTGTATATAATATGTTAACTGCTTTGATTGTAACCACAGAAAGGTGGCATATCAAGTCCCATCCCCTTTCCTTTCCAAGCCTTGCCATGCTCAATCACAGAAGACAAAGTGCTCAAGCACATCAGGTCTCAATATATTTGGTGCCTTTCCAATACAATTTCATTGACATGCGGAAGAACATTGTCCATCCCTGCTTTTTTCTGCTTGCTGAGTGGGGAATGCCATTTGCTAATCTTTGAGAAGATCATTCATTTCTTCTGTGAGACTGTAACCAATGACCACTATTATATCTAACCAAGGTTTCTGGGACTTTTTCCAGGACCTCCTAGTTCAGGGGGTAGGTCAGTACAGGCTCAAGGTGTTATGATGCCCTAAGCCAGCGTTTGCTTTCTGGCACCCTCCCCCTGCCCACCCGCACCAGCCCTTTAAACACTGGCAAGACAAGAGCATGTTATTTTGCTCTCACTGCTGTGCCTTCCTTCCTGCATGACAGATGGCACCATTGCAGGTTTATGTGTGAGAAAAGCACGCAACTGGTCTTACCGTTAAACCTGCAGCAATGCTAGTGGCCATGCGGAGAAGAGAGGATAGTGGTAAGAGCAAAAGCGATGTGAAGGATGAGCCATTGAGCCAGGTTTTAGATGCCCTTAAACACTGGTTCCTGAGCTAATGCCTCACCTGGCTCATGCCTTCAGCCGACCCTCAGGACACTGCTCAAAACTGCTTCACTTTATCCACCAGACACACAACATAAGAATAGCCATAATGAGTCAGACCGATAGTCCATCTAGCCCAGCATCCTGCTTCCAGCATTGGCCAATCCAGGTCACAAGTACCTGGCAGAACCCCAAAGAATAACAAGATTCTGGAACCCTAAAGAGTAACAAAATTCTGTGCAGAATCCCAAAGAGTAGCAACATTCCGTGCTACCAATCCCAGGGACAAGTAATAGTCCTCTGCATTATGAACATGAGCACATATGAATAGCCATACTGTGTCAGACCAATGGTCCATCTAGCCCAGTATCCTGCTTCCAGCAGTGGCCAATCCAGGTCACAAGTACCTGACAGAAACCCAAATAGTAGCAACATTCCATGTAGAACCCCAAGGAACAGGAAGATTCTGGATTCCTAAAGAGTAACAAGATTCCATGCAGAATCTCAAAGAGTAGCAACATTCCATATAGAACCCCAAAGAATAGCAAGATTCTAGAATCCTAAACAGTGAAAAGATTCCATGCAGAATCTCAGAGTAGCAACATTCTATGTAGAACCCCAAAGAATAGCAAGATTCTGGAATTCTAAAGATTAACAAGATTCCGTGCAGAATCTCAAAGAGTAGCAATATTCCGTGCTACCAATCCCAGGGACAAGTAATAGTCCTCTGCATTATGAACATAAGAACATATGAATAGCCATACTGGGTCAGACCAATGGTCCATCTGGCCCAGTATCCTGCTTCCAGCAGTGGCCAATCCAGGTCACAAGTACCTGGCAGAATCCCAGGTAGTAGCATCCTATCT
The DNA here is from genome assembly GCF_901765095.1 of Microcaecilia unicolor. Lineage (NCBI taxonomy): Eukaryota > Metazoa > Chordata > Amphibia > Gymnophiona > Siphonopidae > Microcaecilia > Microcaecilia unicolor. The sequence continues at coordinate 16,559,315 of NC_044034.1, forward strand.
CTGATGTCCCTGAGATACAAATATCCGTGAATTCTGTGATTACCATGCTCCAGAGTGTAATGGAACAGCTTGCATGTCTGCGTGTGTGCCCTGGAAGAAGTGCTGTTAACTTGTTCTGCAATCACATAGCTCATAGAAAAGCAACAGCCGTATTATTTTGCCTTAATTTGTATCATTGTTTAAAATTCACCATTTGGATTTGCTCTGCTGGAAGTGCAGGATGCAAGCATACTACTAAATGATCGATGTACACTTACACATAGAGGCCAGCAGCACGGTGGGTGATGTACAGAGCAAACCCCATTACTGTGACCAGAGAGCATTCACTTGTGATGAGCTTATCACCCCGCTATCATTTTGAAAAGTTGGCTCCTGTGGATGTACACACCACTTGGTTTCTGTGTGCCAGTGGCATAGCCAGACACAGTATTTTGGATGGGCCCAGAGCTAACTTAGATGAGCCTTTCCATGGCATGGCACCCCACAGCCCCCCCCCCCCCCCCCCCCCCCCCCCGGAGATATTTTAAAAATTATCGATTTTTTCATGTACCCCTCATCACCATATCTCCTCCTCCACGGCATCCCGGCACCTGCCCACCCATCGCTGAACCCTGTCCCCCCCCTTGTGTACCTTACAGGCATCCCCGGCGCCTGCAGTGATTCGATTATTGCTGCCTGTGCTGACCCTGCAGGCTTCCATCGGCCGGGTCCCGCCAGACAGGAAATGATGAAAGCGAGGGCGGGACCCGGCCGATGGAAGCCTGCAGGGTCAGCACAGGCAGCAATAATCGAATCACTGCAGGCGCCGGGGACGCCTGTAAGGTACACAAGGGGGGGACAGGGTTCAGCGATGGGCGGGCAAATGCCAGGACGCCTGGAAGATGAGAGATGTTGATGTAGCGTGCTGCTGCTGGGTGGGCCTTAGCCAAGAATGGGTGGGCCTGTGCCCACCCAGACCTACCCTTAGGTACGCCACTGCTGTGTGCATTGTAAAGCACTACTATTTTCAGAAGGGGAAATGGACATTTCCTGAATTAAACGGCATCCAGTTTCACGTCTTTCTTAGTCTTGTAGAGCATAATCCTCTTGGGGAAAATTATAGACCCTTATGAGGTCTTTCCTTGACTGATATATCCCTTCTTTCCCTCTTTATTGTGCTGTCCCTTCTCTCTCCCCCAAGCCAGCTGGCATTGTAATGTGCCAACCTAGCGTTACCGTATTTATGGAGACAAAAAGAGGACAGAAACATTTTAAATGGTTGCTACCTTTACTAAAGAAAAATTTAATTGTAGCAAATGTGTAACGGCCTTTGGTAAATGACCACGTATCAAAGAGTGACTGGCTTACGCAGCCATAGACAATAATCTACTGTTCAAAAATGTCTGGATTTCAGTTTGACTGAGTCTGAGCCCAAGCATACTACTACTACTATTTAACATTTCTAAAGCGCTAGTAGGGTTATGCAGCGCTGTACAATTTAACATAGAAGGACAGTCCCTGCTCAAAGAGCTTACAATCTAAAGGTACTTGTCAGAAGAGCGGATGTCCCTCAACAACTTTGCAGGGTTGCCAGATTTAAATAATTTTTCCGACCCAAACCAGCCTCTAAACCCGCCCAAAAACTGCACACCCCGCCCCCGCCGTCACCAACCCCGCCCCCGCCGTAATCAGCTCCACCCCTGACGTCATTAACCACGCCCCCCCCCACAGGGTGAAAAACTGCAGCCGGCGAGGAAAAAAACCCCGTCCAACGGAAAAGAAAGCCGCCCAAAAAACCGCGACCCTAGGCGGGCAAAAATTTCCCGCAACGGGTCGCGGAAAGCCGCCCAATTGGGCGGGAAAACCGGCCATCCGGCATCTTTGTTTATCTGACTTATGAGATACGTGTGAAAGTTGTGCTGCATGAACAAAATTCCTTTGACAGAGTCAACCAGTAGGGAAACAGAGAGATCTCTCTCTCTAGCGCCCCCATGTGTCCAGACTGACTAATAGGCCAGAGATGGTTTCTCTCATTATTTGGGTAGCTGTGTCGGTCAAAGGCACACAAAAGAAAAAGAGGCTATTTTCCTAAAAATTAAAAAAAAAAACCTGGAGGACATATCTAAAGAAGTCCAAACGAAGGACGCGTCCTCTTAAAAGAGGATGTATGGTAACCCCATATCAACCTCCCATTGGAAGGGGCCTGGCTGGCTTGGGTTGATGTGATGTCACTTCTGTGAGCATAATTAATGCAGTATTGTTTTGGAAAATCATGAGCAGGTGCAGACGATTCACTAAGTAACACTTCCTCTTCATAAATCCAGGAAGGACACGTTGTCCTGAGGAAGGCAGGTGCATGCGCTAAGTCTTTTCTTGTTCTGCTGAATAGAGTAATGACATATCAGGAGCATATCACGGTGCTCGTATTTACAAGAGGCACTATAAATATCTCACCACGGTGTGCATTTCTCAGCCTTTTTGCTTTCAGAGAACCATAAACAGGCTGTCTCATATAATCTGGACCTTCCTTCTCCTGAATATTACAGGAAACTTCTCAAAACCTCAAGAGGGTGATGACACGCAGAACTAACAGGCACAAATGAAATCTTGAGGCCTGTTCTATCATCTACTGTGCGGCTGGAAATAATTTCTAGTTTTGTTTACCCACCTTTTTCCCTTCAGAATATTTTAGGAAGGTATCGGTGGCCTCTCATTGGTCAGGGCTGAGGGTCATAAAAACGTAAGCATTGCCATACTGAGACAGACCAAAGGTCCGCCCAGTATCCTGTTTCCCCAACAGCATCTTTCCGCCCCCCCACTCCCCAGCACTACTCCTGTCTCCCTCCCCCCTGGCACTTCTCTTATTTCTTTCCCCCCTCCCCAGGTCACCCACCACCATTCAGCAGTTGTTGTTCTCTCCCTCCGGTTTCCACCTCTGCGTAACAGCGCTGCGTAACCCTAGTAGCGCTTTAGAAATGATTGTTGTTGCCGAGCCGGCTATATTAATTATACAGCAAAGCCGCCCCTTACAAAACGCCATACAAAAAATATTCAAATTCTCTCTCTGCTCTCCCATGCAGAATTATCACCATCTCTGTCTCTCCCCCTCCCATCCCCTTATCCAGCACTTCCCCATCTTTCTCACTCTGTTCCCCTCATGCGGTATTACCATCCCAGTTTCTATTCCACCCCTCCCACCCCCTTATCTCTCTCTCTTTCCCCCACACACCATTTAGCATTACCCCTGCCTTTCTCTAACCCTCCCCTCATGTAGCATTGCCTCTGCCTCTCTCTGTCCCCTTATTTAGTATCCCCCCTGCGCTCTGGAACTCTTTGCCAGAGGATGTAGTAACAAGTTCCTGGAGGAAAAGTCCATAGTCTTTTATTGAGACAGACGTGGGGAAGCCACTGTTTGCTCTGGGATTGGTAGCATGGAATGTTGCTACTCTTTGGGTTTCTGGCAGGTACTTGTGACCTGATCACTGTTGGAAATAGGATACTGGGCTAGATGGACCCATTGGTCTGACCCACTATGGCTATTCTTATGTTCTGTCTACCCCACTTTAGCATTGCTCCTGCCTCTCACTGTACCCACCTACCTAGCTAGCATTGCTCCTGTCTCTCTCTACCCATTCTCAACACTGCTCCTCCCCCCCCCCCCCCCCCCGGCTTTCTGCACACTGCGGCTACTTCTTCCAGACCCATCCCACCTCCGATATAACTTCCACTTTGGGAGGATGTGAGACCGGTCCGGAGGAAGCAGCTGCAGCATGCAGAGAGCCACAGATGTGCATGGCTTTGCTGTATAGGTAGTATGGCAGCCTCCAGAGATATGATGAGGGAGGGAGGGAGGGAAGGAAAGCGCTACAGCTTGAGAAACTGCTTAGAGGGGAGAGAGAGGCAGGGAAGGTAGTGATGGCTATGGTGCTGGGGCTGCGGGGCTCCTAGGCATGCGAGGCTTTGGGCAGCCACCCAGAACTAAGACTGGTCCTGAAAGAGGGATGGGGGGCCTAGACCCTCGAGGCCCCCCCTCATAACTACGTAGTCTCTTCCCCTGCCTTTAAACCCAGAATCAATATCCCCATTACAATACGCATGGCATAGATCTGTAGTGAAGGTGTTTCTGGGATGGGAGTGGATCAGAGAAGAAGCCAACATATGTAGTTTGGTATTTCAATACTACAAGTAGGGATGAGCAGCAGTGACGTAGCCACAAGTGGACCTGGGTGGGCCAGGGCCCACCCACTTAGGGCTCAGGCCCACCCAACATTAGCACACGTTTAGCGGTAGCCGGTGGGGATCCCATGCTCTGCCAGCTGAAGACTTCCCCCTGATGGTAACGAAAACACTACTGTCCACAATACTGGCACCTGCGCATGCTCAGCTTTTAGCGCATGCCTGCTACAGACTGCCAAGGTGGAAAGGAGTGTTTTTTCACCAGCTGAGATCATTTTTTTTGGTGGTGGTGGAGGGGGGGGGGGGGGGGAGGGAACACTTGGTGCCCACCCACTTCTTGCCTAGGCCCACCCAAAATCTGTTGTCTGGCTACGCCTCTGATGAGCAGCCAGAAAATATTTGTTTCATATCATTTCCGGGAATTTATCATTTTATTCGTTTTCGTTTGCCCATTTTGTTGTTTTGTCATTCACTGGTGCACAATATGGGAAAAGTGAGTGCGCTATTTTCCTCCGTTTGCACGATGCGCAATGGTTCCTGCATGCATGTTGGTTCCACTATCGAGAAATAGTGCGCACTGCATTCAATAAATGGTGCCCACATTTAGGTAGCAGAAAAAAAATGAGTGCAGAACGGTATTCTAGAAATGGCGCCCCGATTTGAGCGCTCTTTGTAGAATTATACAATATCGCTTACAGCCCATTCCCGTACCCAAATTTGGATACCATCTGATACCTAGCGTAAATGCCAGCGTCCAACTCTTGGGATTTGGGCGCTGGAATGGCGCTATCCTATAACTCCGCAAACACATTTTTTGGACTGCTCCTACCACACCCCTGGCCATGCCCCCTTTGCCGTTGTACACTAGAGCATTTAGGTGCACGGGGTTATAGAATAGTGCGCAGGAAGATGTGAGGACAAAATCTAATTAATGCCAATTAACTGCAATAATTGTTAACATCAATTTATTGCTAGTTAGTGGCTTGTTAGGAAATTGATTTGCATCTTTGATCTGCACGCAAATATGAATGCCTAACTTTGGCTGCCTTATATAGAATTCGGGGAATAGTACGGACTATTATCAGTAAATTATTTATTATTATTTACTAGTAAAAAAGGCCCGTTTCTGACACAAATGAAACGGGCGCTAGCAAGGTTTTCCTCGGAGTGTGTATGTTTGGGAGAGTGTATGTGAGAGTGACTGTGTGAGAGACAGAGTGAAAGTGTGAGTGTGTATGTGTGAGAGAGAGAGTGAGTCTGGGTGTGTGTGTGTTTGTGAGAGAGTGTGTGTGTGAGAATGAGAGTGTGTGCAAGTGTGTATGTGAGACACAGTGTGAGAGAGTGTGTGTGTGTGTGTGTGTGTGTGCGAGAGAGAGAGAATGTGTGTGAGACACAGATTCTCTGTGAGAGTGAGTGTATGAGACCAAGCGAGTGTGTGAGTGACTGTGTGGCACATAGAGAGTGAATGTGATACAGTGTGAGACAGAGTGTGTGAGAGTGTGAGTCAGAAAGACATTGTATATGAGAGAGAGAGTGTGAGCCCTGCCCTCCCAATCCATGCCCATCTGTCCCCTGCCCCCTCCATTCATCCTTTTCCAGCAATTCCCCTCTCTCCCTGAGCCCTGCCCTCCCAATCCATGCCCATCCATGCTCTTCTGTCACCTGCCCCCTCCATTCATCCCTTTCCAGCAATTCCCCTCTCTCCCTGAGCCCTGCCCTCCCAATCCATGCCCATCCATGCTCCTCTGTCCCCTGCCCCCTCCATTCATCCTTTTCCAGCAATTCCCCTCTCTCCCTTCCATGACCCCCCCTCGCATCCATGCTCCTCTCTCTCCCATGTCCCAGCCTGGCCCGCCCTCTTCTTCCCCCCCTTCGCATCCATGCCCCCCCCTTCGCATCCATGCTGTCGTTTCTCCCCTGCCCTCCCGCTCCCATTGTTCAACTTTACTGCCCACCCTCTTCTCTCCCCCCAACATCCCTTTTTTTTTTTTCTTTTTAAATTTACCTCCATGGCGGTTCCGGCAGCGCAGCGTCAGGGAAAGAGGCGGCGCTCCCGACGTCTAGCCTTCCCTTCGCTGTGTTCCGCCTTCTTCTGACGTCATCCTTGACGTCAGAAGAAGGCGGAACACAGCGAAGGGAAGGCTAGAGACATCGGGAGCGCCGCCTCCTTCCCTGACGCTGCGCTTCCGCAACCGCCACCACGGAGGTAAATCTAATATAATAAAACGCACCGTGCGTGGGTGCGATCCATTTGTTTGGTTTTTTTTTCCGCCCTCGACGTCATGACGTTTGACGCGAGGGCGGGGCAGAGACGGCTGGCTGGCTTCACACCATGAATCCACGAACCCTACAGGGAGTGTTTGAGTGACTTCAGAACGTTGTCTTCAGAACGTTCACGGTGCATTTTATTATATTAGATTGTATTTGTACCCCACATTTTCCCACCTTTTTGCAGGCTCAATGTGGCTTACAGAGTATAGATATTATAACGTCGTTACATGATTTAAAAAAAGTCGATCACAAGCAGAGGTGAAAGAGGATTTAGATGGAAGGCGTTAGGTAAGGTCATGTGAGAGGTGTTTTTTGGTGTACTTGGGTGGTTTAAGGAATGATTTGTTTCATTGAGGGTGACTTTTGTAGGCTTTGTTGAAGAGATGTGTTTTCAAAGCTTTGCGAAAGCTTTGAACCCCCCCCCCCCCCCCCCCAAATGTCATGTTTTTTCTGCACATTTTCAACTGGTCACAACATAAAACAACATTGGATACGGCCATGACATTTCCTATGTCATTGCAAACGATAGCCCATCAGTCGCTGATGCAGATCCCTTCAGGTACTTTTCCTTACTGACTATATGAACCTCATTCATTTATTTTGAATATTCAGGGTCACTCTTTGCCTCCTGCGGCGTTTGGACATAGTGAGAGAATGAAGAGATGTTACTTTACTTTATTTTCGTTTGTATCCTGCATTGTCCCACATACCGGTAGTTTCAATCTAGCTTACACAAGTCTGAAGTACATTTGTTACAATTTGTATGGAATAATTGGTTATAGGTCGTACAGTACAAGGTGAGAATGAGATTAATAGTTATCTAGTGTTCAACAAAGTTTTATGTATTTATAGTTGCTTCAGTGAGGCATGATATGAGTTTGGATGGGTTGGGTGATGAGAGCTTAATTCTGTTCTGTCCGTTGTCTTATTCATGTGGTGATTAATTTGGTAGTATGATTGGTTAAGTTGGTTCAATGGGAAAAACTTCTTGAAAAAAACGGGCTTTCAGGTGTTTTCGGAAGATTAGGTAATTATCTTTCAGGTCTTTCAGTAGTGGGTTCCATGTTTTGGTGCAGACTTATGAGAAGCTGGACACGTATGTTGATTTGTATTTGAGGCAGGTAAGGTAGGATCTCACTGATTTATTTGCATTTTGGGTTGGTAGATCTATTAACTTGGTCATGAGGCTCGTTGAGTGAAGAAACTTTTTCTTCACTCAACGTGTAATTAAACTCTGGAATTCGTTGCCAGAGAATGTGGTAAAGGCGGTTAGCTTAGCAGAGTTTAAAAAAAGGTTTGGGCGGCTTCCTAAAGGAAAAGTCCATAGACCATTATTAAATGGACTCAGGGAAAATCCACTATTTCTGGGATAAGCAGTATAAAATGTTTTGTACTTTTTTGGGATCTTGCCGGGTATTTGTGACCTGGATTGGCCACTGTTGGAAACAGGATGCTGGGCTCGATGGACCTTTGGTCTTTCCCAGTGTGGCAATACTTATGTACTTATGAGAGGCCAAAAGACAGTTACAAGGTGTTGAAAAGAGGAATGCCTACCTATGCAGAGCACTGAGGCCCTGATGATCAAATTCCCCATGCTGTTCCAAAGTAAACAGCACTGAAAAATTACCGTCGGAATAGCACGGAGAATTAAAGCACTGATAATCAAAACTAATAAAAGTTTTGATCATCCTGCGGGAGGATTGTGCCTGGGCATGCGACCAAGGCACAGTCCTCCCGCAGGAGTTGTTTGACAGGTCCAGGCGGTCAAAAAAAAGCCCAGACCTGTCAAACATTGGGGCTGGAGGCCCCCCGGTGATCCAGCACCCCCCAAACATCCCCTCCCCATACCTTGAAGAGACAGAGGAAGGAGTAGCACTCCCTTCTTCCAGTGCTGTCTCCAAAATGATAATGTCCTGCCCCGCCCAGTGCTTCCTGGGATGCGCTGGGTGGGGCTTCCCTACCTTATAATGGAGTTTCTCTCTTATATGGTAAGGAAGCCCCGCCCAGTGCATCCCAGGATGCACTGGGCAGGGTGCTGCCATTTTGGAGGTGGCACTGGAAGGAGGAGGGAGTGCTACTCTATTTTTTCAAGGTATGGGGGATGCTAGACCACCAGGAGGACCTCCAGCCTTGTAGCCCTCTCTGTCCATGGGGAGGGGCTTGTGGGGGCTATTGTCAGTGGGGACCTTGGGGTCTGGAGGTCCACCAGACCTCCAGCCCCTCATGTTGGGTGGCTTGTGGGAGAGGGGCAGGGCTCCCCATTCCTCCCCAATGCTCTGCAAATCCTAAGTCCAGCTTCAAGCTGGCATAGGGTTTGCCATGCCACCAGTGCCTTTGTTTGGCACGCTGCCCACTGAGCGTTGGGGAGGAATATGTAATGCTCTGTTTAGCATGCATTTTGCATGCTACTTGCGGTCAGAGCCGGCAAGCTCATTGTTTACGCGCTCACCAGCTCTGATCACGGGGCAGGAGCAAACGCGGGCGCTAGTATGGCGCCAATAGCCTCTAGCGTCTGCGTTCTGATCATCGGGGCCTGAGTGAGGCCATTGTGTCATCTCGTTGTCGCGAAGGAGTCACCAGCTGTGCATTCCATCATATCTGCAATGATCACAGACACTGTGGCTTGGGATCTTCTGTTTCCTTTTGCTTTCTTCCGGATTTCCAGCAGAGATTTTATATTTGCAAATTAAGAAGGCAGAGACACGTAAAGGTCCTCTGATAGTCCCGTTTCCTCCCCCTCCCCCCCCCCCAACCTACCCAACTGAAATACAAAAAGAAACCTTTGGGATAGGTTTTAAACTATGGCCTTGAAACATGTTTTGGCTTTCATGGAATTATCTGCTCATCCTGGTTGAAGGTCTTTTGAAGGTGAAGGACTCATTGACTGGAATTTGTCAGAGAAAGACGAAAAGAGGCTGATAAGCCGATGAAATGGACAAAACCTTTGGGCAGGGAGGCTTAGACTTTGCATTCTTGGTATATTGATATTTGTAAAGTTCAGCTGACAGTATTCTCCAGAGATTACAAGGAGTGCAAATTTAGCGTGTGTGTGTGGGGGGAGGGGGAGACACACCTTCTGCATGCATTTTCAGCTGAGCGCTGTAACTGCTGTTTAATTAATGCACCGATGGGAAAGTGTGTGGAGCTATGACTAAGGGTGTAGCATTACAATTTTTTTTTATTTTTTAAAGACATCTTGCAAATTGATTACATCTTGATTAATACAATCAATGGTGCTAAGTCACGTAGACTATTGCAACGGAATTTACGCTGGATGCAAAGAACAACTTACAAAGAAACTCCAAACCCCTCAGAATACAGCAGCCAGACTAATATTTGGCAAATCGCGATTTGACAGTGCCAAGCCCCTCCGTGAAAGACTGCATTGGCTGCCAATCAAAGAACGTATTACTTTCAAAATCTGCACCCTGGTCCACAGGATTATCTATGGCCAAGTCCCAGGATATATGACAGATCTTATAGACCTACCACTCAGAAATATAACCAGATCATCTCGAACATACCTAAACCTCCACTATCCAAGCTGCAAAAAAATTAAATACAAAACAACCTATGCGTCCAGCTTCTCCTATACAAGCACACAATTATGGAACGCACTGCCTAAATTTGTGAAGACAACCTACGACCACCTAAACTTCAGGAAATCATTAAAGACCTACCTGTTGAAAAAGGCATATCTCACCGACCCCACATAAATGCCTGCACTCTGCAACACAACATAACCAAAGCTTGTACTGGACACTAAATAATCTTTCCTCTCCTTGATTCCCATTGTAACTGAAATATATGTTCCTTAATCAACCATAATACCACCTGTATTTGTTTCTTTACCGGACTGGCGAATGCCTCTATGACTAATATTCCGCCAGTGTCGTTATGCTCATATTAGCCCTCTCCTCAAGTCACTTCACTGGCTTCCTATCCGTTTCTGCATACAGTTCAAACTCCTCTTATTGACCTATAAGTGCATTCACTCTGCAGCTCCTCAGTACCTCTCCTCTCTCATCTCTCCCTACATTCCTCCCCGGGAACTCCGTTCACTGGGTAAATCTCTCTTATCTGCATCCTTCTCCTCCACCGCTAACTCCAGACTCCGTTCCTTTTATCTTGCTGCACCATATGCCTGGAATAGACTTCCTGAGCCGGTACGTCAAGCTCCATCTCTGACCGTCTTCAAATCTAAGCTAAAAGCCCACCTTTTTGATGCTGCTTTTAACTCCTAACCCTTGTTCACTTGTTCAGAACCCTTATTTTATCATCCTCACTTTAATATTCCCTTATCTCTTGTTTGTCCTGTTTGTCTGTCCTAATTAGATTGTAAGCTCTGTCGAGCAGGGACTGTCTCTTCATGTCCAGTGTACAGTGCTGCTTAAGTCTAGTAGCACTTTAGAAATGATAAGTAGTAGTATTAGTATTATGTAAGCCACATTGAGCCTGCAAATAGATGGGAAAATATGGGATACAAATGTAACAAATAAATAAAAATTATTCCAAGCAAATGGCAAAAACTCTTCAGGTCCCTTTTTAGCTGTTTATTAGTTTCCAAAAATGTGTTTTTGTGTTTCACGTGTAGGTGAGGCCCCTTGTGCAGAGAGTGGTCATGAATACAACACTTCAGGATTCATTTAGCTCTTTCTTCAGGGCAATTCCATAGTGGAAACCAAATGGCAAGATTTATTAGAAGAGTCAAGGAAACAGCGGGGCGAACGACCCACAAGATCCAAAACAGCGGTAATCTTCTCCTTTTATACCTCAAGATTTGAAGAGTCTTCGGGAAGATTTTCACAGTGAGGCACATTAATGAGGGCCGTAGCCAAAACCTTCCTTTTACTAAGCTACGGCAAAGAGTGGCCTTAGCGCTGCCTCACACGGGGTTTCCCCATGCACCAAAACCATTTTTCTCACAGCCGTTAGATTTGATTTTCCATTTTGTTTTATAAATGGCCATGCAGTAATGTTGCAATTAGAAAAAATGACCACATGAGCTCTTATCAGCACACAGTTTGTAGACAGTAAGGGTAGAGTCTCCACTAGGTGGATGAACGCTAAATCCCACGAGGACATACAGACTGCTGAAGAAAGAGGCAACTTGTCGTTACACTAGATTTGAGCTTCACGATCTTTCAGGTCCTTTTTGAGGCCAAAAGCATTGGATATTTCTGTGTTAATCTTCTTTGTGTATTACCCAAGGCGGACAACCTTTTAAACAACGTTTTTACATTGTCAAAGACTCCCGAGGCAGGCCTGTGGCCGAAACACAGTACTGTGTCGAGTCTACAATAAAGTTTGCTCCGTGAATATCATCTCAGTCTCCATGTCCTGAAGTCATTGGTCCACTTCCCACATTGTTTTTTTTTGTAGACAGTAAGGGCTCACATGGTAATCCTGCACTAGCCAGTTTGCACGTAGTAATGTAGCTATGCTAATGCTCACTGACGCACCCCTTCCAAAAAAACGTTTTAGCATGTGGATTAGCACAGGGGCAGTGGAATGCCTTTTTCTTTGGGGGAGCCCAAGTTCCACTCCTGCTTTGTCCCCAACAGCATCCCCCCTTCCCTTACCTACTATCACATAGCCCCCTCACCCATGGTGTCTAGCATCTTTCTTCTCCCTAACTTTCAACCTCCCCCCCCCCACCTGACACACACTTGGTGTCCAACACTTCTCTCCTTCCCTAACTCTAACCTCCCCCAATGGTGTCCAGCGTTTCTCTATTTCCCTACCTTTCAACTCACCCTTCCTCCATGGTGACCAGAAATTCTCTCCTTCCTGCCCTCCCCCCACCTCTTCAGCATTACTCCCCTATATCCCCCCCATATGCAATGTTTTTCTCCTTCCTTCCCTCCCCCACCTCTTCAGCATCTCTCTCCTTCTTCCTCCCCCTCCCCATTGTCCAGCATTCTGTCCTTTCTTCATCCTGCCCCCCCCCCCCACCAGCTGTTGAGTTTCCATGGAGTGGGTGATGCTGAAAAAGCAACATAGCCAGCCGCCATGGGACATCAAGCTTCTGCATAAGCTCAAAGCCTGCCAGCTTCCGTCCCCTCCAAACATCCCCTAAGAAGGAAAAAGAAAGTACATAAGTATTGCCATACTGGGACAGACCAAAGGTCCATCAAGCCCAGCATCCTGTTTCCAACAGTGGCCAATCCAGGTCACAAATACCTGACAAGATCCCAAAAAAGTACAAAACATTTTATACTGCTTATCCCAGAAATAGTGGATTTTCCCCAAGTCCAATTTAATAATGGTCTATGGACTTTTCCTTTAGGAAGCCGTCCAAACCTTTTTAAACTGTGCTAAGCTAACCGCTTTTATCACATTCTCTGGCAACGAATTCCAGAGTTTAATTACACGTTGAGTGAAGAAAATTTTCTCTGATTTGTTTTAAATGTACTACTTTGTAGTTTCATCGCATGCCCCCTAGTCCTAGTATTTTTGGAAAGCATAAACAGACGCTTCACATCTACCCATTCAACTCCACTCATTATTTTATAGACCTATCTTATCTCCCCTCAGCCGCCTTTTCTAGTGACCACAGAGGGGGAGGGGAGGGAGAGGAGAGAAATGCTGGACACCACTGGGGGAGGGGTGGAGAAAAGAAATGAATACATCCCAGGGAAAGAAAATTTTGGAGCCGCCATGGCACCTGTGGCTCCCTCTGTTCCAATGCTTCTGGATTAGCACATACTAAATTATGCCCGGCACATGTTAAGCTATATTCTACTCTACTCTTCTCTTAATATGATCTCAGAGCATTTCTCATCAAGTCCATAACAAACCATGTCTTTTTTTCAGTTTATTTCCTTCCTTGTTGTTCTCCTGATTGGCTAGGACCCCTTTTTCAGGAAAAAGATTTACAATAGCTCTGACAGCTGGGAGAGTCAGAAATAGCTTCAGAGGCATCACTCACAGCCAGGGGCTCTTTTTCTAGGGGTATCCTAAAAGCCTGACCTGTTTGTGAGCCCTTGAGGAGTGAACTTGTCCACCCCTGGTCTAGGGGGTGCTCTAGAGCAGGCTTAGAAAACACAGCTCTGTAGCAAGAATGGCCAATGTCTTTTGGCAAAGTGATGATGAATACAACATTTCTAAGTTTGGGGGGGGGGGGGGGGAGGCAGTTCCTTGTATCTGAAACATCTCTGTTTTGGACTGCTCTGGTGGCTCTATGGCACCGGTGTGCATTGCCATATGAAGGAACCAGGTTTGAATGCTGCTTAGGTCTTCCCCCTGGGTCAGCAGGAGAATAGATATGCTACAAAGACCCCATAGGGGGTCTCACTCCCTAGCGGCTGGATTTAAAGGGCCGAGAATGACAGCATTTCAGAAAGAACTCTAAGGGATGGTCCTCAGTCCAGAACTGTCACTGTAGTCACTGGACTAAAGTAGATTGGAAAGGGATACAGAACTGGGGGGGGGGGGGGGGAATCCCCTAGCAGTAGTGGCACCAGATCTCTGGGTCTGATTGACTTCAGCATCAAAAGAGCAACACCATTTATTTATTTTTGTTACATTTGTACCCCGCGCTTTCCCACTCATGGCAGGCTCAATGTGTCTTACGTGGGGCAATGGAGGGTTAAGTTACTTGCCCAGAGTCACAAGGAGCTGCCTGTGCTTGAAGTGGGAATCAAACTCAGTTCCTCAGTTCCCCAGGACCAAAGTCCACCACCCTAACCACTAGGCCACTCCTCCACTGTTGCTGCTATTTGAGATTCTACATGGAATGTTGCTATTCCACTAGCAACATTCCATGTAGAAGTCGGCCCTTGCAGATCACCAATGTGGCCGCGCAGGCTTCTACATGGAATGTTGCTAGTGGAATAGCAACAGTCCATGTAGAATCTCCAATAGTAGCAACATTCCATGTAGAATCTCCAATAGTATCTATTTTATTTTTGTTACATTTGTACCCCGCGCTTTCCCACTCATGGCAGGCTCAATGCGGCTTACATGGGGCAATGGTGGGTTAAGTGACTTGCCCAGAGTCACAAGGAGCTGCCTGTGCTTGAAGTGGGAATCCAACTCAGTTCCTCAGGACCAAAGTCCACCACCCTAACCACTAGGCCACTCCTCCACTGTTGCTGCTATTTGAGATTCTACATGGAATGTTGCTATTCCACTAGCAACATTCCATGTAGAAGTCGGCCCTTGCAGATCACCAATGTGGCCGCGCAGGCTTCTACATGGAATGTTGCTAGTGGAATAGCAACAGTCCATGTAGAATCTCCAATAGTAGCAACATTCCATGTAGAATCTCCAATAGTATCTATTTTATTTTTGTTACATTTGTACCCCGCGCTTTCCCACTCATGGCAGGCTCAATGCGGCTTACATGGGGCAATGGTGGGTTAAGTGACTTGCCCAGAGTCACAAGGAGCTGCCTGTGCCTGAAGTGGGAATTGAACTCAGTTCCCCAGGACCAAAGTCCACCACCCTAATCACTAGGCCACTCCTCCACTGTTGCTACTATTGGAGATTCTACATGGAATGTTGCTATTCCACTAGTAACATTCCATGTAGAAGTCGGCCCTTGCAGATCACCAATGTGGCCGTCAGGCTTCTGCTTCTGTGAGTCTGACGTGCAGGACGTCAGACTCACAGAAACAGAAGCCTGTGCAGCCTTCTACATGGAATGTTGCTAGTGGAATAGCAACATTCCATGTAGAATCTCCATTTGTAGCAACATTCCATGTAGAATCTCCAATAGTAGCAACATTCCATGTAGAATCTCCAATAGTATCTATTTTATTTTTGTTACATTTGTACCCTGCGCTTTCCCACTCATGGCAGGCTCAATGTGGCTTACATGGGGCAATGGAGGGTTAAGTGACTTGCCCAGAGTCACAAGGAGCTGCCTGTGCCTGCAGTGGGAATTAAACCCAGTTCCTCAGTTCCCCAGGACCAAAGTCCACCACCCTAACCACTAGGCCACTCCTCCACTCATTTATTTATTTGTGACATTTATATCCTACATTATCCCAAACAAGTTTGAGTTCAATGTGGCTTACAATAAACAGTATAGGAGACATAACAAAGAATAATGCATAAGGAAGTAATTTGTTGTAAGAATCCAATTTTACAATACAGTATCATAAACGTACTGGGATAGCTATGGATGTTTAACATTTAGAAAATCTATTATGAATGAGAAATTGCACATGAAGCAAAGAGAAAGTTAATGGTAAATAGAGTAATAATAATAATTTACTTCGGAGGGGCTTCTGCATGGTCTGGTTACCAAAATAATACGATGCAATCTCTGTATTTGAGAAGTAAAGGCTGTAAGCTTCAAACCATAGCACAGTTGGCCGCTATGGATTTTTAAGAAAGGTTTTGGTGCAGAATTCCCCCTGGAATACAGTAATAGGACACTGTTATCGGAGCCTCTGATTTTCAGTAAACCTTGAAGTCCAGAGGGAGCTCTGAGCTCAGGCAGGCGCTAACTTCATGCAGCTGCCAATACTTGCAGCTGGGTTTTTGCTACAGATGCCGGCATTGCTTAAGCTTCTCTTAGACTCAGCGGACTGAAAATTTAAATCCCTCACCAACCAAACCCCTAAGCATAAGGGAGCAGATTGCGCTTGATCCTGGGTAAGTCACTTAACCCTCCATTACCTCCGGTGTAAAGCTTAGATTGCAAGACCTCTGTGGACAGGGAAATTACTGGACCAGTCTGCTGGAATGCCCTCCCCATGTGTCTCCTGGCAGAAGTGTCTCCAAGGGCTGAAATTGTGTTGCTTTTTGTTGGCATTTCCTGAGGACTAGACCATTCGGGGTTGGTTTGGGTGAGCACCGGCTGATACTGTACAGGGTGTGACTTTTATTCTTTTATTAGACTTTGCCTTTACAAGACTTTCTCCTTTTCACCTTCTTGGATTATTAATGAGTTCATTGCAAACTGCTTTGATTTCTTTACCAAGAGACGCAATACAGCAAGCTCTTAAACGAACAGAAAGGTAACTTGCCTTGAGCTACTACTGAAAAAGGCATCAGCTAAATCTGAAATCCCTTCCTTTTTCCCCTGTCATCTCCAACTTCTCTTCCCCCCCCCCCCCCCAACACTTTCTCCCTGTCATCCTCAGCTTGTCTCTTCCATCCCTTCCAACACTCTCTCCAGTTTGTCCCCTTGCTGATCTCCTACCACCCTTACTCCATATCATCAAATTCCCTCAGAACCCCACTGTCTCGGCCAAAACCTTCCTTCTGCAGCTCATTTCTATCCCAATGTGTCTCCCACTCTCACTGCCCTTCCCCAACTCATTCCCAACTCATCTCTCTTAGCTGTTAGCCTCTACCGGCCGGCCGCTTCTCCTGTTCCTGATCTTGTCCCTCCTGCTCACCTTCTCATCAAAGCTGTACATACCATCCCAAAACAGCTTTCTTCTTCAAGCACACAGCGGATCTCGGGGCATGAGCCATCTAGTGCTTGAAATGCTACATAGATACAAGGGAATGCCCTCCCGCAGAAGGAGGTGGAGAAGAAAAACGGTAATGGAATTCAATCCTGCGTGGGATAAACACAACGGAATCCTGTTTAGAAGGAATGGATCCACGGAATCTTAGTGGAGACTGGGTGGCGACACTGGTAATTGGGATGCAAAACCGGTGCTGGGTAGACTTCTACGGTCTACGCCCTGATCATAACTGAATAGATATGGATGGGCTGGAGTGTACATTTAAGGGGCTTCGATGTTAGCGTCAGAACTTTTAGTACAAGAACAATGTTGGGCAGACTTCTACGGTCTGTACCCTGAGAATGGCAAGGACAAATCAAACTCAGGTATACGTATAAAGTATCGCATATCAAGTAAAATGAGTTTATCTTGTTGGGCAGACTGGATGGGCCGTTCAGGTCTTTATCTGCCGTCATTTACTATGTTACTATATGTTACTATGTTTCTCTTTGGGGTTCTACATGGAATGTTGCTACTAATTGGGATTCCAGAATCTTGTAACTCTAGGATTCCAGAATCTTCAGAGCTTTTAGTACAAGAACAGTGCTGGGTAGACTTCTACGGTCTGTGCCCTGAGAATGGCAAGGACAATCAAACTCGGGTATCCATATAAAGTATCACATGCCATGTAAAATGAGTTTAGCTTGTTGGACAGACCAGATGGACCGTACAGGTCTTTATCTGCCATCATTTATTATGTTACTATCGTCAATCTTGACCTTTAATGTAATACCACTTGTATCTCTCACTCCGGAATGGCAATCGCCATGACGGATCAATGTAAGCCACATTCAGCCTGCAAATAGGTGGGAAAATGTGGGATACAAATGCAGCAAATAAATAAATAAATAATTCCTACCATCCCGTTTGCTTTTTTTTTGGCCGCCGCCACACACTTAGCAGAGTCGTCATAAGTAGTGACCCTTTTAACTGCCGGCAGCTACACTTTAGGGGATCAGGACCGGCTCCTTGTTTCTACAGCTGGTGGGGTATGAGATTCCCACCAGCTATTTAATTTGAAGACAGGCAGGAGGGAACATAGTAACATAGTAGATGACGGCAGAAAAAGACCTGCATGGTCCATCCAGTCTGCCCAAGACAAACTCATATGTGTATACCTTACCTTGAATTTGTACCTGTCCTTTTCAGGGCACAGACCATACAAGTCTGCCCAGCAGAACTTCCCGCCTCCCAACCACCAGTCCCGCCTCCCATCACTGGCTCTGGACAGACCGTATAAGTCTGCCCTCCGCTATCCTCCTTCTGCACAGGAGGAATGGATCCATCCAGTCTGCCCAAAGAGTTTTTGGGAGGCAGAGGAGTGAGGTGTCGAGTACCCACCTGTGGTCACCATAGGCCAACTCAAAAATCTTGCTCTGACTATGCTACTGCTTCATTGCCCATGCATTATTTCTTCCGGAGCCCGTGTTCTGGGTTCTGTTACCTGCTCAGACTTTTAGGGTTCCCCTGACGGTTTTATATCGGTCATTCACTGTACTTTCTGTTAAATGATGACACTGTAAAGCAGTTATTAAAGAGGGCTTGCTGACTGGCTTCATAGTAAAACATGACTGGTGTTAAAATGTGATGGCTTACTGCTGTCATGTGTAATGCAAAAAAGTTACCGGCTGATTTATGTGATCAGCCGGTGCTGCACAAAGCAATCCATGGCAGCAGTGATTGGGCTGAGTGCGGTTGGTCTTCATGCAGATGGACCTGCCAGCACCTTAGACCATGCCAAGCACCAAAATTGTTAGTTATGTCAGGAATTGTGATTCTTTTTATTATTTGTGGGTCACTGTGGCTGCTCCTTCTGTTATTAGAGCACAGGAGCACGGGAACCTGAATAACACAGCTGTGAGTGAATGCACAGGTCAGAGGCAGGGCTTGTCCTCCGAATAGTGGGATTGGCCAAATTGTTTATCTTTTGTCATCTTGGCTATGTTTGGTTTGTTTTCCCCAATCTCTCATAATTATCAGTGCAGCTGGCACATGGTTGCTCAAGGGTATCGACACCCTAGGTGCCCCCACCAAGAAGCAGCTCAGTGTTACCCCCTCCTTAAGTCCAGCATCTCCTCTCATTTCCCCTTCCCTACCCCTCCCTAGTCCAGCATTTCCCTTTCCCTACCCCACCCAACACAAGGTGACTCCCCGCCCTGAGGTGTCCAGTATCTCTGCTTTCTTACCTCCCCCCACTCCAGGTAGTCAACATCTCCTCATTCCTTCCTCCCCTCTCCATGGTGTTCAGCATCTCTCTGCTTCCCTACCTCTCTTCACCAAGCGGTTCATCACCTCCCCTTCTCTCCCTCTGAGATGTTCAGCAACTTCCCTTTCACCCCCCCCCCCCCGAGGTATTCAGTATCTCCCCTTTCCTATCTGCCCCCAAACAAGGTGTTTAGCATCTCCCCTTCCCTACCCCCTCCTCGCCAAGATATCCAACGTCAGCCAAGAATAATAATGAAAGGAATAACCTCACCAACCAGCAGGGACCCCAGCTATTTAACAAGCTCTTGAGCAATGACAAAAACATTTTGAATATAACCTCCCCCCCCCCCCCCCCCCCCCCCACACCCAGTCCCTTCCTAATAGAAAGAATGCAAAACCAAGGAAGTTTATTAAAACAATATACACCTCACAAGTTTGCTATTGTTTTCAATAGTGTCTGCAAATGTTTAGGGTCGCTCAGTGTGGCGGAAAGCTCCACCTACTGGCTTCAGCCCACAGAATGGACCAGATAGGCTCATGCAGTCTCCTGTCTTATTAAACCTCCTTGGGAAGAAACAGAAGTGGAGGAGTGGCCTAGTGGTTAGGGTGGTGGACTTTGGTCCTGCGGAACTGAGGAACTGCGTTCGATTCCTGGCACAGGCAGCTCCTTGTGACTCTGGGTAAGTCACTTAACCCTCCATTGCCCGCCGCATTGAGCCTGCCATGAGTGGGAAAGCGCAGGGTACAAATGTAACAAAAATAAAATAGATACTATTGGAGATTCTACATGGAATGTTGCTATTCCACTAGCAACATTCCATGTAGAAGGCTGTGCAGGCTTCTGTTTCTGTGAGTCTGACATCAGACTCACAGAAGCAGAAGCCTGCGCGGCCACATTGGTGATCTGCAAGGGCCGACTTCTGTTGCTAGTGGAATAGCAACATTCCATGTAGAATCTCAAATAGTAGCAACAGTGGAGGAGTGGCCTAGTGGTTGGGGTGGTGGACTTTGGTCCTGAGGAACTGAGTTCGATTCCCACTTTAGGCACAGGCAGCTCCTTGTGACTCTGGGCAAGTCACTTATCCCTCCATTGCCCGCCGCATTGAGCCTGCTATGAGTGGGAAAGCGCGGGGTACAAATGTAACAAAAAAAAAAATCAGGGCAACAGGATGGAGGAGGAAGGTAAATATGAGATGGACTGCTTCAGAGAACAAGTGAGGCTGAGCTGCTGAAGGGAGAGATGCCTGTCTCTTTCAGCTGATGTATTTCTGTTCCTTCCTTCCCTGAAACACCGACTGAAATCAGGGATCCCACTGTGGCCAAGGTATACCAGAAGTTTAACTTTGGATTTGAGATTTCATTATTTGCCTTTCCAAATCCAAGTTCAAGGTGAGCTAGACATACAGGTGTCCAATGGACTTAGCAAAGTATGAGGTTACTTGCCCAGGGTCAGAGGGAGCATGGATTTGAAAGCTGACATTCCTGGTTTCCAGCCTGTTGTTCTGACCACTAAGCTCACTTCCAATTTTAAAGGGAAAGAAGAGGGAAACAGTGGAGAAAGCGCCAACTTGTATTTGCTTCCTTCGTCTTCCATCTTGTCCTTTCCTGCGTTTTGCCCGTTACTGTTAGACTGTTGAGAAGCTAATTAGTTTCCCAGCCAAGGAAGAGTGTGCGTGCAAGACGAATGACTCCCATAATGAGTATGGGGGAAAGGCCAGCTCCTTCAGGCCTCTATTGCGGGCTTCCTGCCGTTTGTGAGTACTGTTTGCTTTGGATGGCCTTCTTCAGCTGTTCGGAGCTGCCATTCTGCTCTGCCGATTGAGGGTGCTCCCGTACGGAAATTGAATTTGGTTTCCATTCTTCTCAGAAATCGTTTCACTACTACTACTTAACATTTCTAAAGCGCTACCAGGGTCACGCAGCGCTGTACAATTTAACAAGGAAGGCCAGTCCCCGCTCAAAGGAGCTTACAATCTAAAGGACAAAGCATGCAGTCAATCAAATTGGGGCAGTCTAGGTTTCCTGAATAGAGGTAAATGGTTATGTGCCGAAAGCTACATTGGTGGGCTTTGAGCAAGGATTTGAAGATTGGCAGGGAGGGGGCTTGGCGTGTGGGCTCAGGAAGTTTATTCCAAGCATAGGGTGAGGCGAGGCAGAAAGGGCGGAGCCTGGAGTTGGCGGTGGTGGAGATGGGTACTGTTTTCTTTTCCCCATATAAGTCAATGTTTGCATTGATGACTTTATTCCTTTTGTTTGTTTTCATAATAATATTGTGCTTCCCCCCCCCCCCCCCAAAAAAAAAAAAAAACAATGTATTGCATGCTGAAGACCCATTTAAAGCTGCTGCTCATTGTTCTTGCCCCAGAAGGATGGGAAGCAGGATGTGGACCTGTGAATCTCAGGCTTTGCATGGATGTTAAGAGGCAGAACATGTTAGCAGGACAAACCTGATCTAAGCATTTATTCAATCACTGTGATGTCCTGAAGGGGGTGGGGTGGGGTATAAATGGCCTGAATTCTTTGAGCAGCTAATCAAGATCATTTCATATTGGTGATACCAGTGGCAGAACCATCAGCAGTGCTGACAGGGGCGTAGCCAGACAGCAGATTTTGGGTGGGCCTAGGCAAGAAGTGGGTGGGCACCAAGTGTTCTCCCCCTCCCCCACAACCACCAAACAAATATCTCAGCTGGCGGGAAAACGCTTCTTTCCTCCTTGGCAGTCTGCAGCAGGCATGCGCTGAAAACTGAGCATGCGCAGGTACCGGTATCGTGGAGAGTAGCGTTTTCGTTACCATCAGGGGGAAGTCACGGAGAGAGTGGTGGATGCTTGGAATGCCCTCCTGCGGGAGGTGGTGGAAATGAAAACGGTAACAGAATTCAAACACGCGTGGGATAAACATAAAGGAATCCTGTTCAGAAGGAATGGATCCTCAGGAGCTTAACCAAGATTGGATAGCAGAGCCGGTAGTAGGAGGCGGGGCTGGAGGTTGGGAGGCGGGGATAGTGCTGGGCAGACTTATACGGTCTGTGCCAGAGTCGGTGGTGGGAGGCGGGGATAGTGCTGGGCAGCTTTATATGGTCTGTGCCAGAGCCGGTGGTGGGAGGCAGGGATAGTGCTGGGCAGACTTATACGGTCTGTGCCAGAGCCAGTGGTGGGAGGCGGGGCTGGTGGTTGGGAGGCGGGGATAGTGTTGGGCAGACTTATACGGTCTGTGCCAGAGTTGGTGGTGGGAGGCGGGGCTGGTGGTTGGGAGGCGGGGATAGTGCTGGGCAGGCTTATAAGGTCTGTGCCAGAGCCAGTGGTGGGAGGCGGGGCTGGTGGTTGGGAGGCGGGGATAGTGCTGGGCAGACTTATATGGTCTGTGCCCTGAAGAGGACAGGTACAAATCAAAGTAGAGTATACACAAAAAGTAGCACATCTGAGTTTGTCTTGTTGGGCAGACTGGATGGACCATGCAGGTCTTTTTCTGCCATCATTTACTATGTTACTATGTCTTCAGCTGGCGGAGCGTGGGATCCCCACCAGCTACCACTAAACATGTGCTACTGTTGGGTGGGCCTGAACCCCAAGTGGGTGGGCCCTGGCCCACCCAGGCCCACTTGTGGCTACGCCACTGAGTGCTGAAGAGAAAGTATGTTTAATAAATAAAACCCTCACATGTTTTTGGGAAGTGTGTGATGTGACATGTATGACATCAAAAGCAGAGAGACCATTTTCATCCTTGCATGACATCCTTGCATGACATCTCAGTGATAACAGATCATTTTTGGACCAGAACCTATCGTATCACATATCCCCTATTTGGGCACTGTGAGGCGGTTCTGCTTATACCAAGAGATGTACAGGTCAATATTCAAAAGGAACATAACGCTTTACCCTTAGTATCATCAACGATTAGCCATTGCCACCTGGCCTCTCTTCAGTGCTTTAATTCCACATTTCATTCTCACTGTAACAAACGCCGTCTCATTCCCAGTCCAGAGAATGTTCCAGAACAGAGTTTCTGCGTAAGAATACTACAGAACCAAAAGCCATGAGAACCCCCAAATCTTCTGCATGCGTGAACGTGGCTTAGAAATATGTAGTCCACAATCCATCTTGGATCACCAGCTTTTCAAACGAGACAATCTCAGTTTGTTGTTTGAGAGTCAGAAAGACATATGTTCCTGGTGACTTGAGCTTTGGATGTAGTATCTATCTGGCTAGACAGGGATTGTGAGACCACCTCCCTCCACCCTTTCCCCAGCACCATACAGCTATTTTCCTTCCGGCTGTGAGCTCAGGGAGGGCAGGTTCAGGATTTCAAGGTCATTTCAATTCCTTCAAATAGCATTTCAGTCAAAGGCTTCTTTTCAATGTTCAGCATGCAGTTAGAATTAACACTTTTTTTTGTCTTATATCGGGGAAATAAAAGCTTTTAATGTTCCATACTATAAAAGACAAAAGCTATCATATAGTGCAGTGAATTTTATAGAATGGATCTTAGATATAATTTATACAGATAATAATTTAAACTAGAACTGTTTTTTTTTTTTTAATTCAAGTGAGATTCCAACATGCTTCACAGTGAGAGAATTACAGAACTGTACAAGCTTCAATTTTTGCTATAGATTAGTTCGGAGACGCGCTTTAATGAGCACCCTCTCCCTTCTCCGTTTCTCTTTCCTCAACAGAAAAAATGGAGATATGGAAAAATTAGACTTACAGCAGTGGTTCCCAAACCTAGTTCTGGAGGGACCCCAGCCAGTCGGGTTTTCAGGATACCCACAATAAATATTCATGAGAAATATTTGCATGCACTGCCTCCCCTGCATGCAAATCTAGCTCATCAATATTAATTGTGGGTATGGCTGGAGTGCTTCCAGGACCAGGTTTGGGACCCACGGCCTTGGAGAGAAAGCTGCAATTGCCAGTAGTGTGTTTGTAGAAGCTGATGCAGGCCAAGAAACTTGAATTTTTCCGGCATGCGTAAAAAATGAAATTATTGCCCAGGTCACGCGGTAGCCGGGCGGTAGTTCTGAATAGGCGTGTATAGGCGCCTACGTGGCTTAGTGAAATGGCCCCCCTAGTACTTAAAGACTTTTTGACTAAAGCTTAGTGCACGCTAATGGAATTCGTACATTCTAAATGCTGCATGACCTGTTTTATACCTGTGAGGCAGACTAAGCTTTAGTAAAAGAGCCCCTTAGTTTTGGCCTGCCTCCCTGCTGCTCCCCTTCCCCGCCACCTCACATACCCTTGCTGGCGGTGATCCCCAACCCCCCCTCCCCCAGCTGAAGTATTCGTCCAGCACTGGTCTCCGCCACATTGCCTGGCCTGCTCTTCCCCTCACGTCACGTGCATGCTCGTTTTAGTGAAACTTCGGTAAAAAGTGGCTTTAGCGTATCTGTACGCGGATCATTCCCATGTACTAAGGCCATTTTTACCGCAGGCGTAAAATAGCTGATCTTTACATTTCCAGGATTAATGGCCACATGCTAATTTTCCCTTTAGCACTTACTGACATCTATTCTGTAGGCGGTGAGGGCTCATGCGCTAACAATGCGTTAATCAGTTAGCATGCAGCAATGTAGCCGCACTAACCGATCAGCACAGAAGATTCCCGCTGTCCGCCCCATGTGGGTAGCACACGATGATCCCCGAACTACCCTGGGATGCCTGAGCACACCCCACGGTAAAGCGTTTTTAGCTGTGGTAAGCGTTAATGACATCACAGGCCCCTTAATGACATCACAATGTGCTCTAACCTTCCCCAAAATGCAAGTGAACCAGACAGAAGCTGCAAAAAAGGGTTTATTCTACACATAGTAACATAGTAAAATAGTAGATGACGGCAGAAAAAGACCTGCACGGTCCATCCAGTCTGCCCAAGATAAACTCATGTGTATACCTTACCTTGATTTGTACCTGTCTTTCTCAGGGCACAGACCGTATAAGTCTGCCCAGCAGTTTTTCCTGCCTCCCAACCACCTGTCCCGCCTTCCATCACCGGCTCTGGCACAGACAGTATAAGTCTGCCCTCCCCTATCCTAGCCTCCCAACCACCAACCCCTCTTCCCCCCACCTGCTCTGCCACCCAATTGTAGCTAAGCTTCTGAGGATCCATTGGGGGTACCAGAGGCACATGAAAAATGTGGGTCTGTGGCCGACATGGTGATCTTATGAGCTCTGTCATCTCCCTATGGGAAATTAAGCTAAAATTCAGAAGAGATGCAGGAGGAGGGCTAACAGAACTAATGAGGAGAGGGTTGGGGTTAATAACTTTTTTTGCCTTTTGCTATTGCTTTATGATGGCAGAGAGAAAGAGGAGGAGGACTTTTGATGGATAGGCTGAGGGCCTTTGATGCTGTTTTTGATCTCCAGCACACATGCATGATGTAGGAGCAGAGGGGAAGGGAGCGTTTTGGTGGAATGGATAAGGTGACCAGTTCCGATGCAACCGTATAATGTGACGGATCAATGGGAAGGATGAGTTTAGGTGGAAAGGGGAAAGAAATTCTCATTGATCCTTGATAGTGATGCATGATTTAGTAGGTCAACCAGTCCTAGAAGACCAGCCTTCTTCCTAGCTTCAGAAGAGCCGAGTCTGCTCCCCCACTTTTGAGTCTTATAAAAAGACACACCCTGCTTTTGACTCTGTGCTGCCTACTGAATGGTGGACTGCGGAATAAGAGAAGTCACCCAGTCTGTAGTACACACTTGCTGGAAGAAGAAAGAAGAGAAGAGTGGGGGAAGATAGGCTCTTTCCGATCAATAAGGGAGACGTATATTTGAAAAAGGTATCATGTTTATTAAAACAGGTCGACTCAACACAGCCGTGTTTCGGCAACGTAGCGCCTTCTTCAGGAGTCTTCCAGCAGCATATCGAGTACTTGAGTGTTTAATACTCCAAGAAAAACAATTTTGAAGAACATGCAGTTCCTTCTCTTTCACAGTAGTGACAGAGGAGTGTGGTAGCCATGTTAGTCCACTCTTAAGGTTATCAATAGAAATCAAACAAAATAAAACATGGATAAGATGATACCTTTTTTATTGGACATAACTTAATACATTTCTTGATTAGCTTTCGAAGGTTGCCCTTCTTCGTCAGATCGGAAATAAGCAAATGTGCTAGCTGACAGTGTATATAAGTGAAAACATTCAAGCATTACTATGACAGTCTGACAGGGTGGGAGGAGGGGGGTGGGTAGGAGGTATGCATGGGGACATCAAAGCATATCATTGATATTCTAACAGGATGGGTGTGGATAGGTGAGGGGAGGGTGATCAACAGAGACATACAGCTTTATGGTTTATAATGGGCTAGGAACCCCAGGTCCTTGTTAAGTACTTTCTGTTGGGTGTTAAAATATTCAATCATTCTGACTTCAAAGGTCTTACGTTCTTGTGTGGGTTTAAAGTTACCTTTCAGGATTCTCACTGTGAAGTCACTGGTACCGTGTCCTGGTAGTGACAGAAATGCATACAGCAAGCGAGGCCGTAGTGACACTCAAGTACTCGATATACTGGTGGAAGACTCCTGAAGAAGGCGCTACGTCGCCGAAACACAGCTGTGTTGAGTCGACCTGTTATAATAAACATTTTACCTTTTTCAAATATACGTCTCCCTTATTGATCGGAAAGAGCCTATCTTCCCCCCACTCTTCTCTTTTTTCTTCCTGTATTGTTTCGTGGGGATTAAGTGCACCTCCACACTTTGTGTGGCTTCCTTTTTTAGAGTACACACTTGCTGCTCAGAAATAAGAGTGAAATCTGGTCCCGTGTTATCTTGTGACAACCTGTCCAATAACAAACAGATCATTTTAGGATTAGACATGGCAATCGACAAGCCAAGACTAACATAGGAAAGAAGGCTTTTCATCTGCATAAGAACAGATGGTGAGGTGTCCCACAGTCAGGAAAGATCTTAGCGTAGCAGGTTTTCCTACCCAAGTGGAACCTTGTGTAAGAGGGGGAAGGTAGGGGCCGAAATTTAAAAGAGGTCCCCAAAGCTCACTAACAGGCTGTCTTTCAGATTTAGGAGGGTTTGGAACTTCCTGGAGCATAGGAATGCAGGGCATAGGTGCCAGTTCTCTGGGTTCTATGGTGCTTGAGCATCCTCAATATTGAGCAACTTCATTGACTGTGACCAGGAAGGGATCATTTCTTTTGGGTTTAGCCCCTGAATCATTTTGAAAAACTGGGTCCTATGGCTCGGGGCTCTGTTTGAAACCCCACTAATGCCAGCCCTGGTCTGCAGTGTTGGTTGTCCTTTGTAACTTATTCACCTAATAATGACAAAGTAAAACAGCAGAAAGGAAAATAAAGTGATACCTGTTTAATTGGACTTTCCAAGGCATATATATGTTAGGTTATAACACTTCTCTGTACTGTATAATGCACGTCTGTCTGATCTGGATTTAGACCACCAACTTGTGCCGCTAAAGTCAACGTGCAGGATGGTCGTCAACTTCTTCCTGCCCCAGGAGCTGCTGCCCGGCTGCCCTTGTTCATCTCTGGTGGTACTGCTGGCAGATCTGTACTCAAGAGGAATGTGGAGGCTTATTTATCCAAGTTGGTACATAACCAGCAAAATAAGCTATGTCACTAGAAACTCAAAATATAGAAAAATGGGGTGCAAAGGTGTGATATTCACAAGCCACATATTTTCACAGAAAAAAATGTTTTGGATTTTAATGGCAGCATTTAAAAAAAAAGAGGTCTTTGACATCTGTTAGATTTTTTTTTTTTTAACAAATTGTCCAGCTCATGCCAGCTTTGGCCCTTAGTCTCATACTTTGCTGTATTGTAATCACCTACTTCCCTGGGCAACTGGCTAAGCAGTATAAAATGCCACATTAAGTTAAGTTAAATTATTATTATGTGGGGGGAGGGGCTTGTCAGGGCAATCCATCTTGCAGCCTACCCAAGGCCCTCCATATAGGATTTTTTTCTTATCCTGGTCCCCTTTCCTCTTTCACACAGTTCATGCACACTTCTGTAAGGGGGGAGGTTCTGTCTGGAGGTAAGAGCAGGGTTGCCAGGTGGAAAAATTTTTTCCCACCCAATTGAGCCCAAATCCAGCCCAAAACCCGCCCAAAGTCAAACCCCGCTCCTGACACCCCCACCCCCGCGTCATCACCCCGCCCCCGCCATCATCGGCCCCGCCTCCCCCGTCATCGTCCCCGCCCAAAACATCACTAACCCCGCCCAAAACGTCACTAACCCCGCCCAAAACGTCACTAACTCCGCCCCCGCAGCCGAAAAAACCACTTTTAAAACCGCCCAAAAGACCCAAAAGGAGCCCAAAAAACCGCAACCCGCCGCGGGCAAAAATTCCCCGCGGCGGGTCAAGGAAAACAGCCCAATTGGGCGGTAAAACCGCCCACCTGGCAACACTGGGTAAGAGATGTCCCTTCCAACCGGAAACAGGAGACAGCATGATGTCAAAAAGCTGAAGCCAATTAGGTTTGCCTCTGTTTCCCCTTCTCCACATAGCCGTCATCCCAGTACACTCAAAACAAAGCATAAAAACCTATGAGCTGCTGCATCCACGTTGCTGTTCTTTATTGTTGGTAGCATTTTTATTTAACCTCACTTATACTTTCAAACATGCCATCTTGTGAAGCACACAGGTGCAGTGGCGTTCCTAGGGGGGCTGACACCTGGGGCGGATCACCGATGCGCCCCGCCCCCTGGGTGCAGCGCCCTCCCCCGAACAGCACGACGCCCCCCCCCCACCGGCGAAACCCCCCCCGATCCCCGGCGAAATAACCCCCCCCCCCGGGTGCACGCCGCTGAGGGGGGTGCCGCGCGCCTGC
The DNA here is from genome assembly GCF_901765095.1 of Microcaecilia unicolor. Classification (NCBI taxonomy): domain Eukaryota; kingdom Metazoa; phylum Chordata; class Amphibia; order Gymnophiona; family Siphonopidae; genus Microcaecilia; species Microcaecilia unicolor. The sequence goes on from NC_044034.1 coordinate 16,588,217, forward strand.
TGGCTCTTCATTTTCATGCTCCCTCTGCCCCGGAATAGGAAGTAACTTGTTCCGGGGCAAAGGGAGCATGAAAACGAAGAGCCGACAGGTGCGCGGCACCCCCCAGCGGCGTGCACCCGGGTCGGACCGCCCCCACCGCCCCCCCTTGGTACGCCACTGCACAGATGTACACAGAGGAAGTATAATAACAGAATAACATTTCATAGGTAGAGTAGTAATGTGTTATAAATTGTAATCAGTGTGTCATTTGAAGGGGCTGGCTATAGGGACACCCTAGCATGTGTTATATTCGTGCAGAGTTGTTTTTCTCCTGGTAAAGGGCCACTAAAACAGACATTATGTTAAGAGAATTAGGTGCTCAACATTCAGAGTTTCTATTTATTTATTGATTTATTTACTTATTTATGACATTTATATCCCACATCAAACATGAATTAGGTGAAACCTGGGAGTATTTAAACCTTTTTTTTTCCCTGTGCCTAGATCAAAAGAAAAAGATGGCATGTGGGAACTTGAACCTCTTGTTTTGTGGATTGCAGTGGTATATTATAAAAATGCACTTGATATTTTTATAACTACTATTCAAAAGACAGATATTGAATAATGAGGGCAGAGCTACCTTCATGCAGAAGTCCAGAATCAGTCTAAATGTGCCAGCATTGTCCAGTTCAGCAGACTATTAGCCGCCAAGTTCATACAAAGTTAATTATGTTCAAATGAAAATAAATCTGTTGGCTCAGGCTGCTTGCTATATGAATATTTCATCACTGTTTCATTATTGCTACCAAGTATTACATATTAAGGGCATTTGCTTTAAATTTTGTTTTAATTTGTTTATCCAGTCCTTACATGGTTTTGCTTATTAAACCCAAAGGTGAATCCTAAGGGTGGTGGAATAATTAGGTATAAACTGTGTTGTTCCTAACTTTACTTGTTTTGGACTGCTTTGGGTCCTGCTGATCTGTACATCTGCTATCTGGAATTTTGGAAGATGGAAATGAGAAAATACAAATTAAGTAGAAGTTAATGCCTGCTCTGGCGTATTCATGTGATAATATTTGAATAACTGTCTATACTTATGGCTACAAATTCTGAACATGCAGCATCATTAAAGGACAGACTTTTAAAAGCCCAGTTGGGTATATATGCTAATTTCAACTTTGTTAAATGTTTCAGACATATCCATCTATTTGCTCCCATGATATAACTGAATTCTATTAGTCTCTTTCACTGTATTTTCAAATGTAAGCTACGTTGAACTCGACTTTGCTTGGGATAATGTGTGATATAAATGTAAAAAGAAAATCCTTTATCCTCCACCTTTTAAGGCACTGCCTATCCAGCTGGATGGTGATGGCACAAGGAAATCAAGTTTGGTCCAGTGACGACTAACTCAAAATAACTTGTTCCTTAGCTGGACCCTAGTATTACCATATTGAAAATATGATCATATCTTTCTTTAAATTAATCACCTTACTTTCTAACTCCTCTTACTCTCTTACCTATCTATAAAGTTCCATCTTTACTTTTACCCTTCACTGTCAACTAAAATGTTGTATTACGTATTGTGTTGACATTGTAAGTAGTAACTATGCCATACTTTGTATTGTTATTTGAATATTTTTACTGCTGTAATTGTCTATTGCTCATGTTTGATTTATTCTTACTGTACACCACTTTGAGTGAATTCCTTCAAAAAGGCAGTAAATAAATCTTAATAAAAAATATATTAAAAATACCATGCCTCTGTAGTTATGTTCCGCTAGCAAGTTAAATGATTATCTGACTTTCTTGAAAGGATTATATAAACTTTGGATGCTTGATTAGGGACACAAGCATACACTTATTTATTCATGTACCTCAAAACCTTTTAGGGTGTATAGTGTTCACAATGAATTCCTTTTATTAATGACCAGATATAAGAGTTTTCAGGTTTGGCACAGTATTAATCAGTACTTCACATTCAAATAGTGGTCATAACAACGTGGCAGGGATTTCTTTGAGGTGGAGGAAAAAGCCTCTGTATCCCCCGGACCTGAGTTTATTTCATTCTGGTCTACGGGGTGGGATCTTCATTGGCTAAAAACCTCCTTAGTGACGTGTGAAGTAGTGCTTGTATCTAATTTAGTGGTTAAGTCCTATTGATTGGTTGACAGTATTAATCAGCACAAGAACGAAATATAAGAAAACCAATGGACTGCATTAGGGGCTTGCAGCCCATTTAGTTATGTTTAAACAAAAGAGATCTACATGAAACAAAATATTTATTTTTATTATTTTGACTTATAAAACCACTTGTCCCTGAATCATGCTCCCCATCAAAATGTTGAAGCCGTCTCCCCTAAGTGCTGCCATATTGTATGACCCTAAACATTTGCAGACGCTATTGAAAACAATAACAAACTTGTGAGGTTTATGACTGCCTATCCACCTTATAATTGAAAGAGAAAAACGCCTAGATTTCGACCCAAATCGGGAGATAGACGTTTATCTCACAAAAACGAATAAATCGGTATAATGGAAAGCCGATTTTGGACGTTTTCAACTGCACTCCATCGCGGAAGCGTACAAAGTTGACGGGGGCGTGTCGGAGGCGTGGCGAAGGTGGAACTGGGGCGTGGTTATCGGCCGAGGAGAGATGGGCGCCTTTCGCCGATAATGGAAAAAAAGTATGCGTTTGTAGCTAGAATTTAGGGCACTTTTCCTGGACCCTGTTTTTTCACGAATAAGGCCCCAAAAAGTGCTCTAAATGACCAGATGACCATCGGAGGGAATCGGGGATGACCTCCCCTGACTCCCCCAGTGGTCACTAACCCCCTCCCACCACAAAAAAATGATGTTTCACAACTTTTTATTTTCACCATCAAATGTCATACCCACCTCCCTGGCAGCAGTATGCAGGTCCCTGGAGCAGTTGTTAGGGGGTGCAGTGGACTTCAGGCAGGTGGACCCAGGCCCATCCCCCCCTACCTTTTACAATTGTGCTGCTTAATGCTTAGTCGTCCAACCCCCCCAAACCCACTGTACCCACATGTAGGTGCCCCCCTTCACCCCTTAGGGCTATAGTAATGGTGTAGACTTGTGGGCAGTGGGTTTTGAGGGGGATTTGGGGGGCTCAACACACAAGGGAAGGGTGCTATGCACCTGGGAGCTCTTTTACCTTTTTTTTTGTTTTTGTAAAAGTGCCCCCTAGGGTGCCCGGTTGGTGTCCTGGCATGTGAGGGGGACCAGTGCACTACGACTCTTGGCCCCTCCCACGAACAAATGCCTTGGATTTATTCGTTTTTGAGCTGGGCGCTTTCATTTTCCATTATCGCTGAAAAACAAAAACGCCCAGCTCACAAATTGTCGAATAAAACATGGACGTCTATTTTTTTCGAAAATACGGTTCGGTCCGCCCCTTCACGGACCCGTTCTCGGAGATAAACGCCCATGGAGATAGACGTTATCGTTCAATTATGCCCCTCTATATGTTTTTTTTTATTTATTTGAAAGCTTCCTATATGTAACCCAAGGTTTTTTTTAACTTTGGGGATGGGGTGGGGGCCTAGGGCATGAGCCACGGTCCCACCACGGGTGTGGGAGCTCTGGAGTAGCAGACTGGAGCCACAGGAGGCTCGATTTGTAGGGGGCAGATTTAAGAAAGGCTCTGGCTCTACCTGAGCCTTGGGGCCATGTTGTGGGGACTCCCACGGCTCCAAAAACAAATCTGCTGCTCCAGAGTGTAAACACTTGCAGAAAGACCATGGCTCATGCAGAGAAGGGCGACGAAAATGATAAAGGGGATGGGACGACTTCCCTATGAGGAAAGGCTAAAGCGGCTAGGGCTCTTCAGCTTGGAGAAAAGGCGGCTGAGGGGAGATACGATAGAGGTCTATAAAATAATGAGTGGAACGGAACGGGTAGACATGAAGCGTCTGTTTACTCTTCCCATAAATACTAGGACTAGGGGACATGCGATGAAGCTACAATGTAGTAAATTTAAAACGAATTGGAGAATATCTTTCTTCACTCAACGTGTAATTAAACTCTGGAATTCGTTGCCAGAGAATGTGGTAAAGGCGGTTAGCTTAGCGGAGTTTAAAAAAAGGTTTGGACAGCTTCCTAAAGGAAAAGTCCATAGACCATTATTAAATGGAGTTGGGGAAAATCCACTATTTCTGGGGTAAGCAGTATAAAATGTTTTGTACTTATGACCCCTCCCCCCAAGGTTAAAAAAAACTCAGGTTACATATGGGAAGCTTTCAAATAAAAAAGTGGTTAAATTTTTTAAAAAAACCACACATAGGCAGTCATAAACCTCACAAGTTCGCTATTGCTTTCAATAGCATCTGCAAATGTTTGGGGGTCACACAATATGGCGGAAAGCTCCACCCACTGGTTTCAGCCCACAGAATGGGCCAGATAGGCTCATGCCGTCTCCTGTCATAAAAACCTCCTTGGCTGCATCCAGGGCTAGGGCTAGTGAGGGTCCTGAAAGGGTCATTACAATATCTTTAAAAACAAAATCATTTCGAAAATGTCCCTAACTCATTTATAAGCGCATTCAATCTGCAGCTCCTCATTACCTCTCCAGTTTCTATCCTGCTGGATATTATAGGCCAGCAAACTACATTTAACAGGTATAGGAAAGAAAATCTGTTACCGCAGTGCAGCTTAACCCCATGCTCCTACGGGCAGCGCATCAACACACCACACACACACAAAGAGCCCCCCCCCCTCCCCCGGGTAGATAAATAGTCTTAAAGAGCATGTATCAGGCATATACAAGACTTTGGGGAGAGTTTGGTTCCCAAGCAAACAAAAGGCCTCAAGCCTACCACAGTAACGGTGAGTACAGCATGACGACAAGCCAGCAGACCACTAATACAAAACCCGCTTTCTTTTACTTTATGTAATGACTGTGCTTTGTTTTGATTCTGAGGTTCATTATATGGTTCCAGGCCTCTCAGGGCCTCACTTCATTAGGCTGGAAGCCAGCTTGATGATTCTGTGCCCAGCTGGTATAGAAAAGGATGGTGCTATTAAGGATTTGGCTGACAGCAGAGCCGGGTCCCCTGCTGCAGAGTTGGGAAGGCGGCCATTGTTTTTGCAGTGAGGTATTTGGGTCCTTCAGGAGGGCCAGAAGTATCTGAAGAAAAGCCCATTCTGAAGGCTTTTCTTCATTTTGTGAGAGGTCACAGGGGTCCGTCGGAGACTAGGCTCTCTCTCTCTCTCTGTTGATAGGGAAAAGAATTTTCATCAAAACAAGACATTTCAAGTTGCTTTTTTTTTTTTAATGCTACACTGTACTATTTTGACTTTCCAAGCTGCCACGTTCCTTCGTGAAAAGGGTAGAGACTGTGTAACTGTGATGTTCTGAAAGAGACAGAAGAAAACTTGGTGGCGTTCCAACACCATCAGGTGATGTGAGATTGTGCCTGGTGTGGAGAAACCGGCAAATAACTGATTCAGAGCTTCAAGAAAGCAGGGGGAGGCCAACACTGCCAAAAGATTTTGGGCACATTTGGATCAGGTATGAGAAAAGGAATGAAAGCTCGGGTGGAAGACATGAGTGAGTGAGGAGTCGGTAGTGGGTTGCATTTAGAAATTTTTGCATGCACATTTACCAAAGGGATGAATATAAACTGGGAAACCTGGACGGACCATTTTCAGTTTTCCTCTACATTACCACTACTACTACTATTTAGCATTTCTATAGCGCTACAAGGCATACATTAGACCTTCACCATGTCACTGAAGAGTCCTTGACTCAGCAGAGGTTAATTAGTTCTTTGACTCTATCAACTGGTTAATGTCTTTCCAACTCTTGGGTGTTCCATGGGTACCCCGATACTTCCTTAGAATACGAGGAACTGATACAATTAAATCAGTTGATTTCTTTGAGATTGTACGAGTGATACGTAGAACTCCTTTTATTAACATTGGAGCTATACCAGTTCCCCTTAATTTGTAAGTATGCCACACGGATCCAGTAACTCCAGTAATTCCAGTAACTCCTTTGATCTCCCGGATTTGGCATGGGACCCTGGTCCCGACGATAATGAAATGTGGAATCCTTTTGTTCGATACCACACTCTTTGTGAACCTTTGCTTGACACTTGTACTACAGGTCCAGGTACCCATATTATTGATGCATTGGACATTTATGGAATAGCCATGATTAAACTTGAAGACGGGGATATACCATTATGCCGCCTAAATGGTAGTGAATCAGTTATGTTTTGGCTAATTTCCTTTAATATTTTGGATAGAGTATGGCACCCTTGGATTTTTATCAGAATAAGAGGTACCAGAACTGTAGGGATGTTTCAGCTCATTTTTACACAAAGTTGTTGGGGAGCAATTCCAATACAATATTAATGTTTTATTCCAGATTGAAATCCTTGTTCCTTTGAGATACTCTTCCTATATCTGCTTTCAACATATATGCTGTTCTGAAATCTTCCTTACAAGACATTGACTTCACCTTCTGATTCGCTACATCCCACACTATTACTCCTGATTGGGATCCTGGCTGTGATGACAAATTGGAGTGGGATCCTTACCTTAGATTCTGTAATTTATGTAAACCCATAATGGACAACTCACTGCATTGGTCTTGTTTAACGTTGAGGAACTGGGTCTTTGGTCTGCATCTGTAAGATCTGAAAATGTTTGGTGAGCTTAGGGACAGGTGTGAAAGACCAGCGGCCTTCTGTGGAATAGACAGAAGAACTGATGATATCTGCTAAGCATGGAAGCCACTCGCTGCTTGGAGGAAATTCTATAACGTGGAGGGGGGGGTTCCTTTAGGCCCCCAAATATGGTACAAAGAGGGCCGGATTCAGTAAATGGTGCCCAAATTTAAGTGCCAAAAAGATCTGTGCTAAACTAGGGGGAATTTAATCAACATGGAGTGGAGGAGTGGCCTAGTGATTAGGGTGGTGGACTTTGGTCCTGGGGAACTGAGTTCAATTCCCGGCACAGGCAGCTCCTTGTGACTCTGGGCAAGTCACTTAACCCTCCATTACCCGCCGCATTGAGCCTGCCATGAGTGGGAAAGAGCGGGGTACAAATGTAACTAAAAAAAACATAATTTATTTTATTATTATTTTGTTACATTTGTTTCCCACTCATGGCAGACTCAATGCGGTTTACATGGGGCAACGGAGGGTTAAGTGACTTGCCCAGAGTCACAAGGAGCTGCCTGTGCCTGAAGTGGGCATCAAACTCAGTTCCTCAGTTCCCCAGGACCAAAGTCCACTACCATAACCACTAGGCCACTCCTCCACTTGTATCCCACGTTTTCCCACCTATTTGCAGGTTCGATGTGGCTTCCAAAGTCCTGTTGTGGCATCGCCATACAGGATGAAGTATACATTTGATGTTACAAAGAAGTCAAGGAAGACAAAAGGATTTGATCAAGTAGTTGTGGAGAGAAACATTCTGCTTAAAGTTGGAAGGTGTTGTGTTATGGTTAGCTATGGGTTCTCGTGATAGGCTTTGTCAAAGAGGTAAGTCTTCAGAGATTTGCGGAAGTTAGTTAATTCGTTGATCGTTCTCAGGTGAGTTGGAAGTGCATTCCACAGCTGTGTGCCCATATAAGAAAAGCTGGTCGCGTGAGCTAGTTTGTATGTATGTGCTTAGGGGTACATGATTCACCCACCAAAAACATAGTTCTTGAATTGGCCAAGCGTAAATCATATGAAATAAAATATATGAAGAAATTGTTCCCTTATCTTTCCCAGCAATAAATTTATGTCTGGACAGCTCAAGATGATCACAGAAAGTTTATCCTTCAGCTTTATATGTGTTTCTAACAAGCAAGAATGGGGAGGGAGGGGGGTGTGCCATGACAGGCATTCTTCCTTATTGTGGCTTCAGAACTCCCCGACTTGGGAGTATAGTGGGGTGCGGTGAAAATAAGGCAGTGTCTGTTTCCCAGTTATGATGAAACGTTGATGTTGGTTATGAAGGGAGTGACTGTACTCCCTACATGGAACTAACAGAAATCACTGCAGGTCACATTGTTGTGGGAAGGTGGGGGTGGAGTGGAGTGAAAACACCGACGAGAGCATGGGACAGCTTTATTGGGTGCCACTTTTGTGACCCTCCCATTCAGACAACAGCACGTAGGATCAACACAGTACCTGCCGTAAACCAAATGCAATTAATGTAGATAAATAATTTTCTTTTGTGATCCCTTTCCCATCTGTTGTGTTCTCCTGACACCAGGACTGTGCTGGCAGTCAACTTAGAGTGGCTGTACTTGTGCATCCCAAGTACATGATTGTAGAACACATTGCAATACTGTTTATTGTATCAGTTTAGATGGGTGGAGTAGATCTCACGAGTGGCAGTCCTAAATATCAAAACAAGTAGCCACTCAGCACTGGAACTAAAATATTATCGTACTGAACTTTATATTTTATCAAAGCGCACAAGTCTCAGTGGCGACTCATTTCACACAAACCACTGTTCGTGGCTCGCCAAAATCTGAAAAACTTCTTTATAATATATTCTCAAAAATGCAGACATATGAAAAACAGAGGACCAACTGACATGGACCATGTTTCGATTCTGCATCAGGGAAGGTCCTAGAAGGCAAAAAAAAAACCCTAGAAATTACACAATTGCATTCACATAACAACTTTGAAAAAAAACATCTTAAAATTCATGCCTATACCTAAAATTAACTAAACATTGCTTGATTCTTCACGGTGCTATAAACACTCAAAAGATGGTGTTGACATGAACACAATGCTTATAGTGGGTCATCTGATGACAAACACCAATCAGGAATCGACACATCACAATACGGAAGTCCAGTCGAACTCTAAGTTTAAAACCCTTGGGGCGACTGTTTTTAATACAAAAATCCCAAAGGTTGTATGGCATGATCCCCCTCCCACCCCAGCTTATCTATAATCCTTTATATCAAAAATTCATTGCTTCTTATCCATCCAATAGGATACAAAGGGTGCAGTTAAAACCCTATTTTGGATCCTCAATTTGTGTGTTCATTTACACGGATCTTCACAGGGCACTGTGACCTGCCCAATATGTATTAACTTACAAGGACTTTGAATCATGTAAATGATATTCTCTGAGTCATAAGTTGTGTTTGATGTGCCCGTAACTGCATCTATCCATTCTACTCCTTCAATTGTACACTCACACCATTGACAATGATTACACTTGGTGTGTCCAACAAAGAACACCCTAGTCCATAAGATCCTCTACGGAGAAGCTCCAGCTTATATGGATGCCCTTGTCAACTTGCCACCAAGGAATTCACTAAGATCTTCTCATTCATACTTAAACCTCCATTACCCTGCGTGTTCTGGTCTCAAGTTTAAAACCACATACGCTTCCATCTTTTCCTACATCAGCACTCATTTGTGGAATGCATTGCCTAAATCTGTAAAAACGGTTCAAGATCATCTGACTTTCAGGAAGTCTCTCAAGACCTACTTATTTGGGCAAGCTTACCCTAAAGATCCAGTCCTGCATCCGTGATTCCCGGACTACAAATCCTACAAAGATTTTGTGAACTCAATTACTTTATCTTGCCCCTGTAACTTTACGCCATCCATATCCCTTTCACTTTATTGTACTTTACTGTATGTTTCCTAAATTTTGTAAGCCACATTGAGCCTGCCAGTGGTGGGAAAATGTGGAGTATAAATGATATTAAATAAATAAATAAATAAAAATAAGAACAGAATTCTGAGGAACATAATCAAGTCGTTTATAAGTCAAACATAAGTACATAAGTACATAAGTAATGCCAAACTGGGAAAAGACCAAGGGTCCATCGAGTCCAGCATCCTGTCCATGACAGCGGCCAATCCAGGCCAAGGGCACCTGGCAAGCTTCCCAAACGTACAAACATTCTATACATGTTATTCCTGGAATTTTGGAGTTTTCCAAGTCCGTTTAGTAGCAGTTTATGGACTTGTCCTTTAGGAAACCGTCCAACCCCTTTTTAAACTCTGCTAAGCTAACCGCCTTCACCACTTTCTCCGGCAACGAATTCCAGAGTTTAATTACACGTTGGGTGAAGAAAAATTTTCTCCGATTTGTTTTAAATTTACTACACTGTAGTTTCATCGCATGCCCCCTAGTCCTAGTATTTTTGGAAAGCATGAACAGACGCTTCACATCCACCTGTTCCACTCCACTCATTATTTTATATACCTCTATCATGTCTCCCCTCAGCCGTCTCTTCTCCAAGCTGAATAGCCCTAGCCTCCTTAGTCTTTCTTCATAGGGAAGTCGTCCCATCCCCGCTATCATTTTAGTCGCCCTTCGCTGCACCTTTTCCAATTCTACTATATCTTTCTTGAGATGCGGCGACCAGAATTGAACACAATACTCAAGGTGCGGTCGCACCATGGAGCGATACAACGGCATTATAACATCCTCACACCTGTTTTCCATACCTTTCCTAATAATACCCAACATTCTATTCGCTTTCTTAGCCGCAGCAGCACACTGAGCAGAAGGTTTCAGTGTGTTATTGACGACGACACCCAGATCCCTTTCTTGGTCCGTAACTCCTAACATGGAACCTTGCATGATGTAGCTATAATTCGGGTTCTTTTTTCCCACATGCATCACCTTGCACTTGCTCACATTAAACATCATCTGCCATTTAGCTGCCCAGTCTCCCAGTCTCGTAAGGTCCTCTTGTAATTTTTCACAATCCTGTCGCGATTTAACGACTTTGAATAACTTTGTGTCATCAGCAAATTTAATTACCTCGCTAGTTACTTTCTCCCAATATCTTGCCCAGCTTGATGCCTACCAACGGTTGTTCCTGTAGGGGCTCAGGTAAAGACAAAAGAGGCCAATATTTGTAAATTAATGGGACTATTTCAGTTCTGTATGTCATAAACGGAAATGCTACCACCACTCTGTCTTCAGTAGATGAAGACTCATATTGAAGTAATGAGTCTCTTTAAGCAAATTTGGCGCTGGGTGGCTACTTGTTTTTACATACTGTAAATATAACATCTTATTAACCTAATTAGTGTTTACATTATTTTGAAAACCATAAAATCACATTTTTCATCTTAAAAAGATAACAGTGTATCTTCAGTCTAATTAGGTTACTACTACTTATCATTTCTATAGCGCTACTAGACATACGCAGCGCTGTACACTTGAACATGAAGAGACAGTCCCTGCTTGACAGAGCTTACAATCTAATTAGGACAGACAAACAGGACAAATAAGGGATAAAGACAAAGAGTAGCAAGATTCCAGAATCCCAAAGAGTAGCAAGATTCTGGAATCCCAAAGATTACTACTATTATGTATCATTTCTACAGTGCTACTCCATGTACACAGTGTTCTACACTGAACATGTAAGGGACAGTCCCTGCTTGATACAGCTTACAGTCTAATCAGGACAGACAAACAGGACAAATAAGGGATAAGGGAATTACTTAAGGTGGGAACGATAAACAGAAATGGGTACTGAACAAGTGAATAGGCGTTAAAAACAGCCTCAAGAAGGTGGGCTTTTAGCATAGATTTGAAGATGGTCAGAGATGTAGCTTGACCCCACAAGTAACAGTTTCTCAACTGTTCCCATAAAAACACAACTCCGGGTCTTTCATTGCTTCCTTACCAGCTGCACCTCTCTTCGTAAAGCCATAGCTCTTGTCAGTGCTGACGTTGTTTTGTGGAATGTGTTATGCTCGGAGTGGACGGGAAATCCTCAGTGCCATCACACTGTTTGTACTTTTCAGTCAGGGTACATCAACAGGAAGCAGCCTTGACTTAGCCAAGGGCACCCACTGCTGCTCCGCCTCCTTTTCATCAGGGCAATATTAGCATGTGTGCAGTGCACATCAGGAGACCGCCTGCCTGCAGCCAGGACAGGAGGTCACTGAAGGGCAACAGGAAAACAGAGGGGGTGAAGTGTATTCCTCACATGTGTGTCCCTCTTCTTAATTCTTTCTTTAATTTTGCTTCAGGACCTGATTGCTTTTGCTTTGCTTGGATTCCAGAAACTTGGAGGCGTTATCCAGGGGCTAAGCCACAAGAACCGAAGTTTTAATGGGGCACAGTCAGCGCTCTGTGAACATTCTTTCTGTTTGACCTTGGTGAATCTCTTTATTTTCCTATGCCTTAGTTTGAATCGCAGCTCTGGCCACCACTCTTTTCATAACCTTGGCTGTGTCACTTTCATCTCCCTGTGACTTAGGTCTAATTCGATAGGTCCTTTTATCTGTCCCTGCCTCAGTTTCCCTGATGTGTTCGTGCTTTCAGGCGCTATCTGCTTGCTTTAGTGAATTATGTGGGGTACAGTGGGTGTAGGGCTTTTCACCATACTGAAATTAGAACTATCAGATACATCAGAAAGTGTACGTTCCCTTCACACTGCGTTTGGATCTATTCCGAGCTCTGGAATTCTCTCTAGTTCAGGGGCGTAGCCAGACAGCAGATTCTGGGTGGGCCTAGGCAAAAAGTGGGTGGGCACCAAATGTTCTCTCCCCCACATCAGAAACATATCTCAGCTGGTGGGAAAATGCTTCTCCCCAGTCTCCACCTTGGTAGTCTGCAGCAGGCATGCGCTGAAAACTGAGCGTGCGAAGGTGCCATTATTGTGGAGAGCAGCATTTTCATTACCATATGCTACTGTTGGATGGGCCTGAGCTGCTCTAGTTAGACACACAATGCACGCTAAATGTGAATTCTGTACTGGTAAGTGTGTGTAGCGGTATTGTTATACAATACTAGTGTAGGTCCACATTAATGCCCTAAGGGGTCCATTTCCTAAGCTGCGGTAAAAAGCGGCCTGCGGTAGTGTGAGCATTTGTTTTGGGTGAGTGCTGGGCCATTTTGTTTACCACAGTTGGAAAAAGGGGCTTTTTTAACGGGCCGGGAAATGGGCGTGCGCTGAAATTAAAACTAGCGCGTGCTTATTTACGGCCTGAGCCCTTACCGTCACCCATTGACTTAGCAGTAAGGGCTCACGTGCTACCCACGCGGTAACCGTGCAATGCGCGCAAACTGCTGACTACCGTTGAGAATGCCCCCCCTCCCCCGTGGTAGAAAATTGAAAATTATTTTCTACCATGGGATTTGGCCCAGCGGTAGTGCCAAGTTGGTGTGCATGTAAGCCCTCCCGCGCCACAGTAAAATGGCCCCCTTAATTAGGCGTATGAATGTTTAAAGAGCAGGCAGCTGTCATTCAGGGGACCTTTTACTGGAGGGCTAACACGTGGGTCGAATGCACCAAATTGGCAGTACAGTCGAGCTGGCGCGTATGCCCAGCAGTAATTGTGATTATGGCGTGGCACTGAATCCCATGGTAAAATATCATTTTCTATTTTCTATCATGGGAGGGGGGGGGGGCATTCCTGGCAGCAATCAGAAGTTGGCACATGCATGGTTACCGCACAGGTAGCGTGTGAGCCCTTACTGTTATTTATTTATTTATTTTTATTTATCTATGTATTTATTTGTTGCATTTGTATCCCACATTTTCCCACCTATTTGCAGGCTCAATGTGGCTTACATTGTACCGTAATGGCGATCACCAATTCCGGATCAAGGAATACATAGTGGTATCGTAGTAAAGTTCGTTCAAGACAAAATAAATTAAGCAGTCAAGCGTTAAAGATTTTTTTACCGGGGTAAGAAATCAAGTGGTATTGCGTTAAAGTTCAGTAATCGACAGTGTAGGTGAAGCAGTGGCATTCCTAGGGCGGCTGACACCCGGGGCAGATCGCCGATGCGCCCCCCCCCCCCGGCAAAACAACACCTCCCCCCGGCGAAACGACACCCTCCCCCGGGTGCATTTTTACCTGCTGGGGGGGTGCCGCGCGCCTGTCGGCTTCGCTCGTTCCATGCTCCCTCTGCCCCGGAACAGGAAGTAACCTGTTCCGTGGCAGAGGGAGCACGGAACGAGCGGCGCTGACAGGCGCGTGGCACCCCCCCCAGTGGCGTGCACCCGGGGCAGATCGCACCCACCCCCCCCCCCCCCAGGAACGCCACTGAGGTGAAGTAGTCAAGTATTGAAGGTTCATTTTGTCTATTTCAAGTATCAGTTTCCTTGTCTGATAATTAGTGTGCATCAATTGTGGTAGGCCTTTTTGAACAGGTTGGTTTTTAGTAGTATTCGAAAGTTTGTTAGGTCATGCATTGATTTTATGGCGTTTGGTAGTGCATTCCATAATTGCGTGCTTATGAATGAGAAGCTGGATGAATATGTTGATATATATTTTAGTCCTTTGCAGCTAGGGTAGTGGAGGTTCAGGACCTTTTTGTGTTCCTGGTTGGTAAATCTATGAGGTCTGTAGATTGGAGCTTTGCCGTGAATGATTTTGTGTACCAGGGTGCAGATTTTGAACATAATACGTTCTTTAAGTGGGAGCCAGTGTAATTTTTCTCTTAGGGGTTTGGCGCTTTCGTGTTTTGTTTTTCCAAAAATGAGTCTGGCTGCTGTGTTTTGAGCAGTTTGGAGTTTCTTAATGATTTGTTCTTTGCATCTGGCATAGATTGCATTGCAGTAGTCTAGGTGGCTTAGTACCATTGATTGTACCAGGTTGCGGAATATTTCCCTTGGGAAGAAAGGTTTTACTCTTTTGAGTTTCCACATTGAATGGAACATTTTCTTTGTTGTGTTTTTCGCTTGGATTTCTAGAGTGAGATTTCGGTCAATTGTGACTGAGAATTTTCAGGGTTTCTGAGACAGGAAGGGTGTACTCTGGGGTATATATAGTGCGTCAACGAGTGGCAGTAAGGGCTCAGGCTGTGAATAGGCGAACACTAGTTTTAATTTCAGCGCACGCCCATTTCCCGGCCCATTAAAAAAAAAGTCCTTTTTCCAAGGGTGGTAAAAACTGGCCCAGTGCTCGCCCAAAACACACACCCACACTACCGCAGGCCACTTTTTACCGCGGCTTAATAAAATGACCCCCTCAGTGACTTTTGCAGGTTTTCAATGCTTTTCTATTTTTTTTGTGCATTCAGGTTCCAGATCCCCCTTCTGACTGGAAAACCTGACATGGATTCTCTGACCAGGGTTGGGGTGGGGGAAGAGAGAAACTCTTCAGGGCCCTTAGTGTAATCACTCGTCATTAAAAACTCTCTCAGACAGCAGCTGGTGTTCCAAAGCAGTAACTCTGATTTATTGTAGAAACTCAATGCAATGTGCGAATGATTCATTCTCGTTGGTTCGTAACAGATTTCATATTCCTCCTCAGTAAACTGAACCAACTTTGTGCCTCTCTCTCTGAGCTATGCCACACCGGGGCCGGTCTTAGCCATTGCGGGGCTCTGTGCAGACCAGTTCGATAGAGCCCCCTGCGCCTGCCCCGCCTAGGCAAAATGCATTTCTACGGGAGAAGGAGTTGTAGGTTCTGTAGCAGTTAGGGAATTCCTCTATTTCCCGTTTTCTAGTCTCCCACCACCCCCAAACTGCCCCACCCACAAGAACTCACATACTTTGTTCACGTGTAGGTACATCCTATATAATAAGACGCACCTCCAACGTTCTGAAGCCGAGAAAATGAAGCCTTCATGCCTTGAAGCATTCCTGCAATGTTCCGGAACTACGGCTTCAGAACGTTGGAGGTGCGTTTTATTATATAGGATGTGCTCGGTGCTTTTCTGTAGCACATGGGGGGGAATTTTATATATGCTTATTAAAGTGGAGGAGTGGCTAGAGGGGGGGCAGGGGAGGTAGGACAATCGCTGGGTGGCTGGAGGGGGGACAGAGGAGACACACTCGCACCCAGCAGTCTCACTCTCTCTCTGTCACACACACACACTCGCACATTCACTCTCTCACACACACAGTCAATCTCACACATACTCTCTCAAACATGCACACTCCGAGGAAAACCTTGCTAGCGCCCGTTTCATTTGTGTCAGAAATGGGCCTGTTTTACTAGTAAGCACATAAGCACTGCCATACTGGGAAAAGACCAAGGGTCCATCAAGCCCAGCATCCTGTCTCTGACAGCGGCCAATCCAGGCTTCAAGAACCTGGCAAATCCCCCCCCCCCCCAAAAAAAAAAAAAATAATAATGTTCAATGGACTTTTCCTTCAGGAATCTGTCCAAACCCCCCTTAAACTCCTTAAGGCCAGCTTCTGTCACTACAGTCTCCGGCAACGAGTTCCAGAGTCCAGCTACACGCTGAGTAAAGAAAAACTTTCTTCTGTTTGTTTTAAATCTACCATATTCTAGCTTCATCTTGTGTCCCCTGGTTCTATTGCTGTTTGAAAGTGTAAACAAACGCTTCCCATCTGTCCGCTCTACTCCGCTCATTATCTTGTAGACTTCTATCATATCACCCCTCAGCCGCCTTTTCTCCAAGCTGAAGAGCCCTAACCTTCTCAGCCTTTCCTCATAGGGAAGTCGTTCCATCTCTTTTATCATTTTCGTCACCCTTCTCTGCAACTTCTCCTTTATATCTTTTTTGAGATGCGGCGACCAGACTTGGACACAATAACCAGTCCCCACAATTGTGCAGAATTGTGGGTGTTTGTCATCATATATACTTTCCTGGTGAAGGTTTAGCAAGACTTGACTTTTTGTGTGTGTGTGTGTGTATGTACGACTGTGTTGTATATATGTGTGAATGTTGACGTGTGTATTACAGTGTGTGTGTGTTTGTTTTGAGTCAGTTGCTCAGTTTTCTTCGGCAGGCAGTGATTCATTAAGTGTAAACCATTTCCTTCAAAACAATCGGTGGTTTAATGCTTGCTTTTCTTAATGGCCCCTTTTCCAGTCTGTCAACTGAACACTTAGGAAACTTCCTGCCTCAACATCTTGAATGTTCCTAGAAAGCTATAGCCTTGCTTGGAGCTCGGTGCCAGTTCCGGGCACTGCTGTGTGAAGGGTGAGGGTAATGGGTAATGCATCAAGATCTTACCTAAACCTACACTGCCCAAATTGCAAAGGACTGAAGTACAAAACAACTTAGGCAGCCGGCTTCTACTACATAAGCGCACAACTATGGAATGGGCTCCCAAAAGCTGTGAAAACAATCCACGACCATTTGAACTTCAGGAAATCACTAAAAACCAACCTCTTCAAAAAGGCCTACCCCAACGACCCCACGTAACACTCTTCACCTACCAACACAGCATGACTATGATCGAACAGGACAACACGCAATCTTCATCCATTCCGACCCTCCACTTATACCTCATACGATCACTGTACAACTTTGTATTTGTTATTTTTGAAAGGTATGAATCTGCAAACGAACCTTTTCCGGAGATGGGAAGGCGGTAGAACGAGAGGACATGAAATGAGATTGAAGGGGGGCAGACTCAGGAAAGATGTCAGGAAGTATTTTTTCACGGAGAGGGTGGTGGATGCTTGGAATGCCCTCCCACGGGAGGTGGTGGAGAGGAAAACGGTAACGGAATTCAAACATGCCTGGGATAAACATAAAGGAATCCTGCTCAGAGGGAAGGGATCCCCAGAGGCTTAGCCGGTGGTGGGAGGCGGGGCTGGTGGTTGGGAGGCGGGAATAGTGCTGGGCAGACTTATACGGTCTGTGCCAGAGCCGGTAGTGGGAGGCGAGGTTGGGAGGCGGGGATAGTGCGGGGCAGACTTTAACGGTCTGTGCCAGAGCCAGTGGTGGGAGGTGGGACTGGAGGTTGGGAGGAAGGGATAATGCTGGACAAACTTATACGGTCTGTGCCAGAGCCGGTGGTTGGGAGGCGGGGATAGTGCTGGGCAGACTTATACGGTCTGTGCCCTGGAAAGGACAGGTACAAATCAAGGTAAGGTATACACAAAAAATGGCACATGTGAGTTTGTCTTGTTGGGCAGACTGGGTGGACTGTGCAGGTCTTTTTCTGCCGTCATCTACTATGTTACTAAAAAGTCTGTGAAAACTGCAATATGAAATAATAAGTTATACAATGTGGTGGGAGAAAAATATGATCTGGGACTATTAAATTTGATGTGACTCGTTCTAACACTGAACACAAACTGTGTGTGTGTGGGGGGGGGGGGGGGTTATTTTTTTTGTAAAATTCTGAATGACTGTGTCACTGGACACCTTGTAATAAAAGTGTGGGTTAAGAAGGAAACCTCAGGTAAATCCCCAGGGACGTTTTGAGCCTCTGCAGAGCAAGTTGTGCTTAATGAGACACCTAAAGTGATTGATGATCAAATTCAGAGCAAGCAAAGCCATTTGAGGCTGTGATAGGGCTCCAATATACCTCGGTGCAGTGGTTTCAAGTTCTCCTCAGTTACCCTCAGCTGATCAGGGTTTTAGCTTATAGGTAATGAATAAGCAGGCGATAGGGTTGCACGTACTGACGTTATGGTTTTCAAATGCTCCCCAGAGACCAAGGTGTATCTGCTAGCTGAGGGACTGTCCAGCATCCCACTGAGCACCTGCAGTGGTACCGGTGAAACAGTATTGATGTGGCAAAACAGACACTTTTGTCTGGTACTATCCCTAAGAGAAATGAAAATCCAAAGAGCTCATTAGCAAAATCCTCAAATGCAGCAACGGCGGTTTCCTCTGACTTCCAACCCTGTATCAAGATACTCTTTAGAGGCCTAAAAGACAAGAGGATATTGAGCAGGGACTGTCTTTTTCATGTATGGTGTACAGCGCTGCGTATGCCTTGTAGCGCTATAGAAGTGATAAGTAGAAGTAGAATATAATCCAAGCAAAGAGCATTTCAGCTATGTAATGATTTCTAAGAAATCATGGGGAAAGTAACCTGCACTGTGGAAGGAGCAGAGGAGTAGCCTAGTGGTTAGTGCAGCAGACCTTTAACCCTGGGGAACTGGGTTCAGTTCCTACTGTGGGCAAGTCACTTAGCCCTCCATTTCCCCAGGTACAAATAAGTACTTGCACATTATGTAAACTGCTTTGAATGTAGTTGCAAAAACCACAGAAAGGCAATATATCAAGTCCCATTTCCCTTTTTGAGATTCTACATGGAATGTTGCTACTATTTGAGATTCTTTTGAGATTCTAAATGGAATGTTGCTACTATTTGAGATTCTACATGGAATGTTGCTGCTATCTGAGATTCTATTGCTACTATTTGAGATTCTACATGGAATGTTGCTACTATTTGAGATTCTGTTGCTACTATTTAAGATTCTACATGGACTGTTGCTAGAGGAGTAGTAGCCTAGTGGTTAGTGCAGACAGTGGACTTTGATACTGGGGAACTGGGTTTGATTCCCACTGCAGCTCCTTGTGACTCTGAGCAAGCCACTTAACTCTCCATTGCCCCAGGTACAAAATACCAGTACATACTATGTAACCCCCACAGAAAGGTGGTATATCAAGTCCCATTGTGGAATTTTACTAGTGCAGGAGTAGCCTAGCGGTTAGTTCAGCGGACTTTGAATGTAGTTGCAAAAACCACAGAAAGGCTGTATATCAAGTTCCATTAACAAGATTCCAGGAATAGCAACATTTCATGTAGAACCCCAAAGAATAGCAAGATTCTGGAATCTCAAGGAATGGATATTTGAGATTATGGAATGTTGCTACTATTTCAGATTCTACATGGAATGCTGCTAGTGAAGGAGTAGCCTAGTGGTTAGTGCAGGGGGACTTTGATCCTGTGGAACTGGATTCAATTCCTACTGTAGCTCCTTGTGACTCTGGGCAAGTCACTTAACCCTCCATTGCCCCAGGTATATATAAGTACCTGTATTTAATATGTAAACTGCTTTGAATGTAGTTGCAATAGAAATCAAACAAAATAAAACATGGAAAAGAAAATGTAGTTGCAAAAACCACAGAAAGGCTGTATATTAAGTCTCAATTCCCTTCCCTTTCCCTAACCTGCACTGTGTGACAGCTACAACCCCAACAACACAAGAGAATAAGGTTATATGTTTACACAAAGAATATAGAATTTACCCATCACGTGCTCCTGATTCATAGACCTTGGCTGCAACCAAACCACACCTCCCCTCTTGTACATGTGCAGTGCACAAGGGCTATAAAGAAAATAATTAGATGGACATTTACTGATACTTACTGTGTGTACTTAAGGATATTGCACAGTAAACCTGTTTTACAGTTTTCATCTGCCAATGTGTGAGATTTATCACTGAATTGGTGCTGCAGGAACATCTACTTTTCCCCTCGGCCATGTCCGGCTCTGAGTTCTATATAGGTGTAACTCTGTTGCTGTAATTAATTCTTTCCCCTTCCTAGTCCCATAAAAATCAGGATGTTGAATTTCTCTTTCCTGTTGATACAAAGACCGGGATGTTGCACGTTGGGTGTGTTTAGTCCAGTTGCGGGCTCTCCTCTTCGAACAGGGAGGAGTGAGAGAGGGTGAGTCTGAAATCATTTAGCTGGCTGTGCAGTGCATGAGCTTGGCTGGAGCCCAGATGGTGACATCTGGCTTGCCTGGCTGTCCCTCCCATGAGTGACGATCAAGCCACAAATAAACTGTTGGACAGAATAAAGGTCTACACCTGTGAACTGTAGCTGCACGGCAAAACCTTGGTGGTGAACTGGACTAGAAATGTGACCCTCCCCCCCCAACACTGAAAAAGTGTCTCTGTTACAGGCAGAAGGTGGGAGGGTTTCCAGGGGGTCACTATGGCCACTGAGGCTGGTAGAGCTGGCGCGGTGGGTGTAAATGGGAGGAGTCCAGCTTCTGAAGCCAGGACGAAGAAGTGATAAAAGGAATTGTGAAAAGTGGATACAGGTCTTTGAGTGCCTTTCGTCCGCCGAGACCCTTTTTACTGAGGGGGAGTCCCAGAGCTGGAGGACTTTGGAGTGGCTGGCTGCTGGAAACCTCTGGCAGAGAGGGCAGAAGGAGTCTGAGTAGGGTCCCCGTCCAGGGGGTTCATAACAAGGAAGGAGCGTCTGGTGGAAAAAGCCACCCCAGGTAGGAGGGATATGGGTGCAGAGGAGCTCCACCTCCACTTGGACTACCCAGCCAGCCAGAAGATCCCTAATCTGGGATGAGATAGGCATATCATGGACATTGATGGAGTGTGACTTAGGCCTCTTATGCACTTAAACTGAAGAAATGAGGGTTGACTTGTGAACTGGTGGTGGTTTGATGTTGATCCAAGTTAAAGAAAGTCATTATTTGAGAAAGGTGGACTTTTGCAGTCCCTAGGGTGGGAATACCCTTCAGCCTATTGGAGGATTGTCTTCAGCCCTGGCTTGCACCCAGCTCATCTGAAGTACAATTTGTTTTGTGACTCCTGGTCCCAGGTACCTGGCCCAGGGAGCTTAGTTGACAGCCCTGACTGAAGGGGTAAACCAGGGTTATGGAACATAAGAACATAAGAATAGCCATACTGGGTCAGACCAATTATCCATCTAGCCCAGTATCCTGCTTCCAACAGTGGCCAATCCAGGTTACAAGTACCTGACAGAATCCCAATTAGTAGCAACATTCCATGCTACATATTCCATGGCAAGCAGTGGCTTTCCCATGTCTATATGAATAACAGACTATGGACTTTTCCTCCAGGAGTTTGTCCACATCCTCCGTCAAAGAGTTCCAGAGCTTAACTATTGTTTGAGTGAAAAACTATTTTTTCCTATTTGTTTTAAAAGTATTTTCATGCAATTTCATCAAGTGTTCCCTGGTCTTTGTACATTTTGAAAGAGTGAAAAATTGATTCACTTTTACCTGTTGTACTCCACTCAGGATTTTGTAGACCAATCATATCCACCCCCCCCCCCCCCCCCGGCCTAAGCTGAAGAGCCCTAACCTCTTTAGCCTTTCCTCGTATGAGAGGAGTTCCATCTCCTTTATTATTTTGGTTGCTCTTCTTTGAACCTTTTCTAATTCCACTATATCTTTTTTGAGATACGGTGACCAGAATCGAATGCAATACTCAAGGTGAGGTCACGCCATGAAGCAATACAGAGGCATTATAATCTTATTATTATTATTTATCATCCCTCACCTAATAATTCCTAGCATCCTGTTTGCTTTTTTGGCCACGAGTACACACTGGGCAGATGATTTAAGCGTGTGGTCTACAATGACACCCAGATCTTTTTCTTAAGTGCTGACTGCTAAGGTGGACCCCAGCATCAGGTAACAATGAATTAGATTATTCTTCTCAATGTGCATCACTTTGCATTTGTCCACGTTAAATTTGGATGCCCAGTCTTCCAGTCTCCTAAGGCCTTCCTGCAATTTTTCACAATCCGCATGTGTTTTGACAACGTTCAATAGTTTTGTATCATCTGCAAATTTAATCACCTCACTTGTTGTTCCAATTTCCAGATCATTTATAAATATGTTAAATAGCACCAGTCCAAGGACAGATCCCTACGGCACTCCACTATTCACCCTCTTCCATTGAGAAAAATGGCCATTTAACCCTACCCTCTGTTTTCTGTCCAAAAACCAATTTCTAATCCAAAGAAAGACATTGCCTTCTTGTGTAAGTAGTTCAGTTTCTTGAATGTGAAAATAGCTGTCTCTCATGCCTGTAGGCTTTTTACTGGAAAGCAGTTTTCTTCTCTAGTTAGAAAACCTTGGTTTCTAAAACAAAATTAGAATTTGACATGGGTCTTCTTGCTCTTCACAATTTCTGCAGACAAGTCAAGCTCTTTGATGGACGCCCAATGTTTAAGACCCTCCCATGACAAAGAAACCTACTCCTAATGTGGGACAGTGTTGCCTGGGCCTTGAAGAAATTGAAGAAACAAGTTGATTGAGTTACTGGCAGCGTCAACTGTTTAAGGAAGAGTGAAATCCTCCGAGCCGGACAAAAAACTGCAATGCCAGTTGGTGGAGACTGGGCGTCTAAATGGCAGATGACGTTTAATGTGAACAAGTGCAAAGTGATGCATGTGGGAAAGAGGAACCCAAACTATAACTACGTCATGCAAGGTTCAGCGTTGTGAGTCACGGACCAAGAAAGGGATCTAGGTGTCGTTGTTGATGATACATTGAAAACTTCTGCTCAATGTGCTGCTGCGGCTAGGAAAGCAAATAGAATGTTGGGTATCATTAGGAAAGGGATGGAAAACAAAAATAAGGATATTATTCTGCCGTTGTATCGCTCCATGTGTGACCGCACCTCGAGTATTGTGTTCAATTCTGGTCTCCGCACCTCAAAAAAGACATAGTGGAATTGGAAAAGGTGCAGAGAAGGGCGACAAAGATGATACAGGGGATGGGACGGCATTACCGTCCTGTTACCGCATGAGACTTTATCACTAGGTCAATGGCTGGAGGTAAGGTCTCACACCCAAAATGGACACACGTCAATTTTGATTTTGCCGCACGTCCATTTTTGTCAAAAATTTTAAAAAGGCCTTTTTCACAGGCGCTCTTAAAAATGGATTGGCGTGCGCCCAAAACCTGCACCTACACTTCTGCAAGCCATTTTTCAGCGCACCTTAGTAAAAGGACCTCTAGGATGATAGACATAGAACATCCCAGAAGGGGGATGCTGTAATCAAATGGTGTATATCTCCCCTCTACACTGAGATGGTGTGGTTCTGAACGCAGGAGCGAACTGGGCTGGTGAGGGCCCTGAAGGATTCCTTATACCAGTGTCAGACACAGTGGCGTTCCTGGGGGGGCTGACACCCGGGGCAGATCGCCGATGCACCCCGCCACCCAGGTGCAGCACCCCCCCCGGAACAGCGCGACGCCCCCCCCCTGCTGGGGGGGGGGGGGGATGTCGCGCGCCTGCCGGCTCTTCGTTTTCATGCTCCCTCTGCTCCGGAACAGGAAGTAACCTGTTCCAGGGCAAAGGGAGCATGAAAACGAAGCGCTGACAGGCACGCGGCACCCCCCCAGCGGCGTGCACCCAGGGCGGACCGCCCCCACCGCCCCCCCCCCCCCTTGGTACGCCACTGGTCAGACATGGAAGTTTCTTATATATACTTTTCTCTTTATTAGTTTAACAAATGTAACACACAAATTAATACAACTTGCCAGGCAAATGAGTTGATTATAAAAAGCAAAATACGCAGAAAAGGGGTTAGATAGATTCCTAAAGGACAAGTCCATAGACCGCTATTAAATGGACTTGGAAAAATTCCGCATTTTTAGGTATAACTTGTCTGGAATGTTTTTACGTTTGGGGAGCGTGCCAGGTGCCCTTGACCTGGATTGGCCACTGTCGGTGACAGGATGCTGGGCTAGATGGACCTTTGGTCTTTCCCAGTATGGCACTACTTATGTACTTATGTACTTATGTACTTAAAAAAAGAAAAGATATACGCTAGACCAATGCATATAAAGCTCACAGAAACTGTGCGATCCAATAGAAAAAGGAGAGAAACCACAGCATATAAAGAAAAAGCCACTGGTGAGACAAATACGCTATAGCAGAAATAGCCCTCCCCAATGTAAGCATTTAAGTCAAGACAACGATGCCCCTCCTTGTGCATCATATTATCCAAGAGAATTCTCAGATGTTTAGGGTCAGAGGAAATATATCAAACCTTTTGGACAGAAACGGGAGGAAAACGTCACCACCCAAGCCGATCACGTCTTATTACATCTGCAAAAAACGGTTTACGCCAGCCAGCCCTGTGTCTGCATGTGAAGATCAGGAAATGGCCATATCCTTTGGCCCACAGACAGACTATTTTTTTGCATGAAAAAAAAGTCTCGTTACTGAATTCTTATCGGTCTCAAACACAAAAGATATCAACAGAGCAGACAAGTCTTCCATAACACTCTCCAATTCCATACCAACTGTGAGTGAACCACCAGTCATTATGGTCAATATCTTTCAAGACTTCATGGAGAATAACTTGAAAGATAAGTCAGCTGGTTCCAAAACCTATACTATCAGCCTGTATTGTAAGACTAGCATTGCAATTTACCACAAATCACAGCTGCACAAAGACCCCATAATTTCATTATTTAACTGAGGCACTGTGACTCAGACAGAGAATATTACTGGAAAGATTTCTCAATAGGACTACACGGGGCTCCTACCATCTGTAAGTCCTTTCAAGATGGCCGTCTTGGGAAGAGTCACATTATTCATGCATACATGTGTGGAGGAGTGGCCTAGTGGTTATGGCAATCCAGGTCTTGCAATCCAGAGGTGTCCGGTTCAAATCCCACTGCTGCTCCTTGTGATCTTGGGCAAGTCACTTAACCCTCCATTGCCTCAGGTACAAACTTAGATTGTGAGCCCTCATGGGACAGAGAAATACCTAGTGTACCTGAATGTAACTCACCTTGAGCTACTAGTGAAAAAGGTGTGAGCAAAATCTAAATAAATAAAATATGAATTTAGAGGCTTGCTTGTAAAAGGTCTTCTGGCCTCAGATCTTAGCAAATGTTCTGGAGGGCATAATCGAACGGCGCCGTAAGTGGGCAGAGCCAACCATATTTTCGAAAAAGATGGCCGGCCATCTTTTTCTTCGCTAATACGGTTGGGCCCGGCCAAATGTCACAGCTCGCCGGGTTTGAGATGGCTGGCATCGGTTTTCGGCCATAATGGAAAATAATGCCGGCGATCTCAAACCCGGCGAAATGCAAGGCATTTGGTCGTGGGAGGAGCCAGCATTTGTAGTGCACTGGCCCCCCTCACATGCCAGGACACCCACTGGGCACACTAGGGGGCACTTCTAAAAATTAAAAAAAAAAATAGCTCCCAGGTGCATAGCTCCCTTCCCTTGGTTGTTTAGCCCCCCAAATCCCCCCCCCCAAACCCAATCCCCACAGCTCTACACCATTACCATAGCCCTAAGGGGTGAAGGGGGCACCTACATGTGGGTACAGTGGGTTTTGGGTGGGTTTTGGAGGGCTCCCATTTACCACCACACGTGTAACAGGTAGGGGGGGATGGGCCTGGGTCCACCTGTCTGAAGTGCACTGCACCCACTAAAAGCTGTTCCAGGGACTTGCATACTGCTATCAGGGAGCTGGGTATGACATTTGAGGCTGGCATAGAGGCTGGCAAAAAAGTTTTTTTTTGTTTTGTTTTTTTGGGGTGGGAGGGGGTTGGTGGCCACTGGGGAAGTAAGGGGAGGTGATCCCCAATTCCCTCCGGTGGTCATTTGGTCAGTTGGGGCTCCTTTTTGAAGCTTGGTTGTGAAAAAAAGGGACCAAGTAAAGCCGGCGAAATGCTCATCAAGCCTGGCTTTTTTTGTTTTCATTATTGGGCGAAGCCGGTCATCTCGTGAGCACGCCCCCATCCTGCCTTCACTACCCTTCACGTGATGTTTCGCCGGATCCGCAACGGAAAGCAGTTGAACCTGGCCAAAATCGGCTTTCGATTATAGCGATGTGGCCGGTTTCAGGAGATCGCTGGCCATCTCCCGATTTGTGTCAGAAGATGGCCAGCGATCACTTTCGAAAATGAGCTGGCTGGTCATTCAGAACTTAGCAAATGCTCCTTGTAGGGGAGATAACTAAGGGATCCTTTTACTAAGGTGTGACGGAAATGGGCTGTGCTAGTAGTGTAGGTTCGTGTTTTGGGCGTGCACAGATCCATTTTTCAGCACGCCTGCAAAAAAAATACCTTTTTAAAATTTTTGCCGAAAATGGACGCACGGCAAAATAAAAATTGCCGCCCATCAATTTTGGGTCTGAGACCTTACCGCCAGCCATACTTAGCGGTAAGGTCTCTCATGTTAACTGTACGGTAATCGCCTACGCGCATCAAGTTGAAGTTACCGCCCGATTTTCTGGCGTGCGTAGCAGATAAGCGTAAAAAATGAAATTACCGCACGGGCCTCGCGGTAGCCAGGCAGTAACTCTGAATTGGTGTGCATTGGGCACCCATAGGCACCTAGGCGGCTTAGTGAAAGGGCCCCTAGGAGATCTGTTGAATAAAGCCAGTCTTCTCGGAAGTTTGAAAATAGAAACAGCAAAGAAATACCTGAATAAGTCATGGCTCATGGCTGCTATACTTCACATTTATTTCCTGTGCCCCCTTTCAGATGTGGAAGCTTCAATGGGAGCTGATATTTCAATGGAAAATTTTCTTCACCCAACGCATAATTAAACTCTGGAATTCGTTGCCGGAGAACGTGGTGAAGGCGGTTAGCTTGGCAGAGTTTAAACAGGGTTTGGACGGTTTCCTAAAGGAGAAGTCCATAGACCGATACTAAATGCACTTGGGAAAAATCCACAATTCCAGGAATAACATGTATAGAATGTTTGTACGTTTGGGAAGCTTGCCAGGTGCCCTTGGCCTGGATTGGCCGCTGTCGGGGACAGGATGCTGGGCTCGATGGACCCTTGGTCTTTTCCCAGTGTGGCATTACTTATGTACTTATGTCCTCTACGTGGCTCACTTTTATTACATAGAGCAGTGATTTAACCTATTGTGATGTCATAGTGGCTCATTCCACCAATAAGAGCCAACCTCATTAGTGATGTCACAATGGCTTGATTGTATAGAATGTTTGTACGTTTGGGAAGCTTGCCAGGTGCCCTTGGCCTGGATTGGCCGCTGTCGTGGACAGGATGCTGGGCTCGATGGACCCTTGGTCTTTTCCCAGTGTGGCATTACTTATGTACTTATGCAGACTTTTTCTTATAGGATCAGTCCATTGACTTGTTTAATGAAAATGCGTCGTTGGTTGGCAGCTCCTAACAGTATGTTGAAGGGTCTCCAACTCCAGCAGCCTCAACATCAGTGTATTCTCACAACAGACGCTTCTGATATCTAATAGACTAGTGTAGAATATTTATTTATTTATACACCGCCTTTGTCCAAGACAGAAATACAAAAAACATACATAATAAAAACACAAACAAAGACATAGTCAAACAATGAAAACCCCTAAGTAGCAGCAAAATATCAGCTGTTTTTTTCAGAGCTCTTGGTCAGTAAGACAAAATCCTCATTAATGAAGTTATCTAAATCCAGTTGCCAACTTGATAGTTGTCCAACTTATTTTATTTGTTGCATTTGTATCCCACATTTTCCCACCTTTTTGCAGGCTCAATGTGGCTTACATATTGCCATTAACGACGTTCGCCGATTCTGGTCTGAACAAATACATGGTACGAATGAATACAAGGTGATGTTATGATAGATAAGGTACATATAAGGTAGGTGTAGATTAGGGAACTTAGAAAGGAGGGGGAGGAAGAGTCAGGTAATGTCATTGTGTTGCAGGTGTCAATGTATTTTTATGTTGGGTCGGTGGGATATGCTCTTTTGAACAGGACCGTTTTTAGTGATTTCTGGAAATTAAGGTGGTCTTGCATAGTTTTTACTATTTTTGGCAGTGCGTTCCATAGTTGTGCGCTTAATTAGGAAAAGCTGGATGCATAGGTGGATTTGTATTTGAGTCCTTTGTTGCTTGGGTAGTGGAGGTTTAGGTATAATAGGCATCTTAGAGATGTGTGGAAGAAGGATAACACATGGGACACTGCAACACTGTGATGCCAAACTTACTTAATGCCAGTTGTACCTTCTCAGTTACTTGTCTGGCTTAACTCTTTTTTTGAACGATTTCTTACAAAAGGGTATTTGGGTAATATTATTCTCACTCCTCTTTTGAAGAATTCAAAGCTGGACTCTGGCTTACCTGCTAGCTATTGGCCGGCCGCTTACATCCCGCTTTTGGCCACATTTTTAGAATCTTATTTTGCAGACTTGTTACCTGATTTTCTGCTCAATTTTGACTGGTTTAATACTTTACAGTTGGGTTTCTGCCTTTTTCATTCTACAGAGGCTGTCTTATTAGCCATTATGTCAGAAGCCAAACTTTTGTTTGCTCAAGGTAAGGTCACCATCTTATTGCAGAGCCAGTGGTGGGAGGCGGGACTGGAGGTTGGGAGGCAGGGATAGTGCTGGGCAGACTTATACGGTCTGTGCCAGAGCCGGTGGTGGGAGGCGGGGATAGTAGCACTATAGAAATGATAAGTAGTAGTATTTGGGATTCTGGAATCTTGTTACTCTTTGGGATTCCGGAATTTTGCTACTGTTTGGAATTCCAGAATCTTGTTATTGTTTGGGATTCTGGAATCTTGTTACTCTTTGGGATTCCAGAATCTTGTTATTGTTTGGGATTCCGGAATCTTGTTACTCTTTGGGATTCTGGAATCTTGTTACTGTTTGGGATTCCAGAATCTTGTTATTGTTTGGGATTCTGGAATCTTGCTACTCTTTGGGATTTTGCCAGGTACTTGTGACCTAGATTGGCCACTGTTGGAAGCAGGATACTGGGCTAGATGGACCATTGGTCTGGCCCAGTATGGCTATTCTTATGTTCTAATTATGTATTGTTCTGCAGTTTGACTGCTAATTCATTCTGTATTCCATGCAGATATGTGGCTGTTAAGACCTGTTTCCATTGTCTGATTCTCTGGCTGTTTCTCGGCGAAGAGAAAACAATCCCTTATCTCCCTGTTTGGTTATGTAATACATGGCATCTTGATTAATTGCATTAGTTCAGTTCTGTATTGGAGTTGAGGGGCTCTGTATTTGACTGTAATTCATCGTGAACTATTATTGGAAAGACAAATACCTTCAATATATTGAAGATAATTCAAGACGAACTGACTGGCATGCAGTTGGTTTTCTTCTTTGAACCAGTATGTGTGTGATGTGATATGATGTGACATAGCCCGCTGACTCCCAATGGTTGGTTCAAAGTGGTTTACAAAAATATAACAAATTAATGAGAAGCAGATTATCAATAATATTTCTGTAATTTTCTACAATCCACATGCAATTTAGCAACTTTGAATAGTTTTGTGCCGTCTGCAAATTTAATCACCTCGCTCATCGTTCCCAGTACAGATCCCGGGGGCACACTACTATTCACCCTCCACCACTGAGAGAATTGGCCATTTAACCCTACCCTCTGCTTTCTATCTATGAACGCTCTCTGGGCTCCAAAGTGGCAGTTTCAAAACTGGGGAACACCTCAAACTAATCTTTTTCAATCCAATGAAAACAAGAAGCTACCACATTTCTGCTCTAGGACACCCTGGGCAGAACAGCCAATGATTCTCTTGCAATATGCTAGATATGGGATTGAATTGAAATTCCAATTGATAGACCGCTCAAAATCCACTACTACTACTACTTGGCATTTCTAAAGCGCTACTAGGGTTACACAGCGCTGTACAGTTTAACAGGGACAGTCCCTGCTCAAGGAGCTTACAATCTAAAGGACAAATGTACAGTCAGTCAAATAGGGGCAATCCAATTGGGGCAGTCTAGATTTCCTGAATAGGTTAGGTGCCGAAGGCGACATCGAAGAGGTGGGCTTTGAGCAAGGATTTGAAGATGGGCAGGGAGGGGGCTTGGCGTAAGGGCTCAGGAAGTTTATTCCAAGCATAGGGTGAGGCGAGGCAGAGAGGGCGGAGCTAAATAGTTTACCATTCTCTACGTGTGCATATCTTTTACTTCCCTCTGATGGCCAGAACCCTATGTAACCAGAATCAGGAAATCCTACAACAGAGCAACCTTCCGCCTCTAATCTTGACAGTCTGGATTCATTGGTATACCTCCCTCTAGAAAAAAAAAAAGCAGGAATTCATTTCTGCATAAAGCCTTCCAGGAGAAAATCCTAGGGGTTTAAAGAAAAAGATTCAGGTGTGCAGCCAAAAATCTGGATCTATTCTGAGCTGGGATCGTCCTGTGTTTTGCAGTGTAGATATGACCCAGAGAGGAGTGCAGCCATCCAGCAGGAACTGGAGTCACCATTTTACAAGCTACAAGTAGACGATGCTCCACGCCAATTCCAAGGATAGTGGTGGGGCAACAGCTGTTGACATACCGATCACGTTTGTAATATGTGTATTACGGGAGGCCAATGGAAATACCTTGAAGACAGCAGTTATAATGCTGTCAACTGACCCCAGTGCAATTATAACTCATCTGCCTGTCCTGGCCTGTCATTTTGGGGTTTTTTTCCACTTTATTTTTCTAATAGTTTCCTTTATGCAACAACGCAACTTTTGCCAAAAAAACAAGGACAAAATCCGATCTGTACTGCCATGCCTGAACAGTCCCTTACACAGACCTCCCTCATTGCCCCCAGTCCCAAGGTTTCCTCCAGCCCTCTCCCTTCTAAACAGTATCCTAAAAACATTAATTAATTATTTATTTTTATTTATTTATTTATTGCATTTGTATCCCACATTTTCCCACCTCTTTGCAGGCTCAATGTGGCTTACAATACATCGTGAATGGTGGAAATAAATAAGTAAATAGACATTTTGTGTTACAAAAGGATATAGGGGAACATGACAATGATAAAACATGGTAGTAATACGGCAAGCAAATATTGTAAGACAGTTCCAGATATATGTGGAGGGATTCACATTTGTTGGTCTTTGTGGTATGCCTTGTTGAAGAGATGGGTCTTCAGTAATTTGCGGAAGTTGGCTAGGTCATAAATCATTTTTAAGTTGCGCGGCAGCGCGTTCCATACTTGTGTGCTCCGGTAGGAGAAGTTTGACGCGTGCGTTAGTTTATATTTTAGACCTTGGCAGTTAGGGAAGTGAAGATTAAGGAATGTGCGGGATGTTTTTTTTAGCGTTCCTGGGTGGTAGGTCTATCAGGTCTGAAATGTAGGCTGGGGCATCTCCGTGAATGATTTTGTGAACTAGGGAGCATAATTTGAACGTGGTGCGTTCTTTAAGTGGGAGCCAGTGTAGCTTTTCTCGTAGGGGTTTAGCACTTTCATATTTTGTTTTACCGAATATGAGTCTAGCTGCAGTGTTCTGGGCTGTCTGAAGTTTCTTAATTATTTGCTCTTTGCATCCAGCATATAGTGCATTGCAATTATCCTTAGCCTGGTTCCCACCTTCCTGTCTCTCCCTGTTCTAAAGCAGCCGCTCTTGGTGGTCTCTCTCAGAAGACCACCTAGTTTACCTTTGGGAGAAAGGGGGTGTCAACATTCCTCCCCCAGATCAAGTGAGAGTTCAAGCACCTGCTATTTACTTATCAATTTACTTATTTCTGTATCATCACAAGATGTACACAGCACTGTACACAAACATGTAATAGACAGTCCCCAACACAAACTGGACAAATAGGGGGATTAGGGAATTAGGGTATGATTAATACAACAGGTTAATAAGAGGTTGAAAGGGTGACAAAAATGATAAAGTGGATGAGACGACTTCCCTATGAGGAAAGGCTAAACAGGCTCTTCAGCTTGGAAAAGAAATGGCTGAGGGGAGATATGATAGAGGTCTATAAAATACTGAGTTGAGTGGAATGGAACGGGTAGACGTGAATCACTTGTTTACTCTTTCCAAGAATACTAGGACTAGGGGGCACGCAATAAAGCTACTTAGTAGTAAACTTAAATCAAATTGGAGAAAATATTTCTTCACTCAATGTGTAATTAAACTCTGGAATTTGTTGCCAGAGAATGTGGAGAAAACAGTTAGCTTAGCAGGGTTTAAAAAAAAGGTTGGACAATTTCTTAAAAGAAAAGTCCGTAAAATGGACTTGGGAAAATCCATTGCTTATTTCTAGAATGAGCAGCATAGAATCTGTTTCACTTGGGATCTTGCCAGGTACTTGGACTTGGATTGTCCGCTGTTGGCAACAGGATACTGGGTTTGATGGACTTTCTCACTGTCTCAATATGGCAACGTTTATGTTCTTATGTTCTTAAAATAGCAGCACAAAAGCAGTTAAAATGGCAGCTACGATGCAGCATGTACACCAGCTTGAGAGTTGAAGAGTATGTGTAGATATGCATTTTAGAACCCATGCATGTACTCTGTGACTCCGCCCATGCTCTGTTCAGACTCCTCCCCCAACCACGACTACACCCAGGTCACACACACCAGCACACCTCTACGTGTCATTGAACATACTGGTATATGTTGGGATTTTTTAAAGAGGCTTTGTAGTGGAGGAGTGGCCTAGTGGTTAGGGTGGTGGACTTTGGTCCTGGGGAACTGAGTTTGATTCCCACTTCAGGCACAGGCAGCTCCTTGTGACTCTGGGCAAGTCACTTAACCCTCCATTGCCCCATGTAAGCCACATTGAGCCTGCCATGAGTGGGAAAGTGCGGGGTACAAACGTAACATAAATAAAATAGATACTATTGGAGATTCTACATGGAATGTTGCTACTAGTGGAGATTCTACATGGAATGTTGCTATTCCACTAGCAACATTCCACGTAGAAGGCTGCGCAGGCTTCTGTTTCTGTGAGTCTGACGTCCTGCATGTACAGGACGTCAGACTCACAGAAGCAGAAGCCTGTGCGGCCACATTGGTGATCTGCAAGGGCCGACTTCTACATGGAATCTCAAATAGTAGCAACAGTGGAGGAGTGGCCTAGTGGTTAAGGTGGTGGACTTTGGTCCTGGGGAACTGAGGAACTGAGTTCAATTCCAACTTCAGGCACAGGCAGCTCCTTGTGACTCTGGGCAAGTCACTTATCCCTCCATTGTCCCATGTAAGCCGCATTGAGCCTGCCGTGAGTGGGAAAGCGCGGGGTACAAATGTAACAAAAATAAAATAGATACTATTGGAGATTCTACATGGAATGTTGCTATTCCACTAGCAACATTCCACGTAGAAGGCTGCGCAGGCTTCTGTTTCTGTGAGTCTGACGTCAGACTCACAGAAGCAGAAGCCTGCGCGGCCACATTGGTGGTCTGCAAGGACTGACTTCTACATGGAATGTTGCTAGTGGAATAGCAACATTCCATGTAGAATCTCAAATAGTAGCAACAGTGGAGGAGTGGCCTAGTGGTTAGGGTGGTGGACTTTGGTCCTAAGGAACTGAGTTCGATTCCCACTTCAGGCACAGGCAGCTCCTTGTGACTCTGGGCAAGTCACTTAACCCTCCATTGCCCCATGTAAGGCGCATTCAGCCTGCCATGAGTGGGAAAGCGCGGGGTACAAATGTAACAAAAAATAAATATATTCAAAACTGTTTATGTGAAAAAAAAAGTCTGACACCAATAAAGACACCTTCTGTTTTCTTTTCATCATATTTTAAAAAAAATGAGTTAATTTCTCCCAGTACTACTAAACTACTGTGCATTCCCCATCAAAGGAAGAAAACAGAGTCAGATAGCCAGGTGGCTCTTATTTCTTCTCCCATAGTCCTGCCACGGTCAAGTATTTTCAGGACTGAGAAACCTTCTGAAAGGAGCTTTCCACCATATTCAATGATATCAGCATCTTAATAATCCTCTCAGGGTTACTCACCTAATAGTGTCACATCAGTTTTATCCCTTAAGTCTTTTTCCTAAGCCAAAATACGTCTTCGTTTTCCTGATAAGGTAGGATTGAGAAGCACAAATGTGCTTTGAAATAAGCCTCTTGTTCTTTGAGTCCCTTTCCCATTGATTCAGATGGAGATTTTATTCCCTGAGTAAATTGTGTTTAATCTCTTCCTTTTCTAAGAAGTGCCTTAGTGGTGAATAGTCGAATCTCTCTGAAAAGTAGAAATGTTTCTGTAATGTCTCAGCATCTGTTGACATAGGCGGTCGGTGGCCCAACTGTTTGGGGAGGCGAAAGGGGGTGGGGTTAGGGGTAGGGCCAGGGGTGGAGCTTAAATCCATAGTTGTCTGATAACACAAAGAAAAAAATAAATAAATAAAAATAAAAGTCACAATTAATACCTTTTATTAAATTTAGATACTAGATATGTATCATATGTCAAAGAATAAAGTGGTTGCTCAAAGCATATTCTAAGCACAATCGCTCAACTGCAAAACACTATGCACAACTTTGTGCAAAAACACACTCAGAACCTTACTGAACCATAAATATTACACTGGGCAGAACCTAATACACCAATATACCACCCATACGGAAAATGCAGACCGTCAACAATATTGAAACAAGGGATCATAATATCACAATTCTCATGTAGAGCCACAAAACATCCTAATTCATGTTTAATGTGGGATAAAATGCCATAAATAAGGAAATAAATATAAACTTTTAATGTTGAGCACCTGATTCTCAAAGTGGACATATTCCAAACACTATAATGAAAATAAAATGATCTTTTCTACCTTTGTTGTCTGGTTGTCTGATTCTGCTGCTATCTGTTCTCAGTGCAGGTCAGGAAGTCATCCTGGTTAAATATCTCCCTGGCAACCCAGCCAACCCCCCCCCCCCCCCCCCCCCCCCCCCCCCGCTCTCCCAGCAGTAAGATAAACAAACCATAAACCAATTTCTACAACTGCTAGAGGGCTTTTACTGCAGCTCCTGCTGTGAGGATGGAGGTAAATCAACATTTTAAACCTCTCAGAGCACAGCAGGGGAGGCTTAGCCTGTCCATGCCTCTTATACTGGGCGCCTATGTCTGTTGACAGGATGCAAAACTATTGACTTTTGTTGGAGACTAGGCTAAGGGACATCCCTGAATTAACCATTAAGCAAAATAAGCAACACCCACTCCGCCGGCCCACCCCCCTCAGTCCTCTATTTGCCTGGAGTCATTGAATGGTAGGCAGCAATAATCCAGAGAGACTTCTCTGCTGGTCATGGGTAGGGTTACAATACTTTGTCCACTCAAAAAGAGAATACATGTCCCGCCTCTGCCCTGCCCCTTTCACATCCTCACCCCACCCCCTGTCACATATTCCCTTCCCCTGCCCCCCCAACACCACCCCTCCCCTTACTTACTATCTACCGCCCTGGTGGTCTAGTGACCTCTTCAGGCAAGGAAATAGCCCCCTCTTTCCTGCCCGCAGCTCTGTCCTTGCCCTGCATCCTGTTGCTGTGACGGTCTCGGGATTCAAAATGGCCACCAAGAGTTGAAGTCTCTCGAGGCCGCTTCAACTCTCGGCGGCCATTTTGAATCACGAGACCATCACAGCAACAGGATGCAGGGCAAGGGCAGCGCTCTGGGCAGGAAAGAAGGGGTTCTTTCCTGCCCCGAAGAGGTCACTAGACCACCAGGGCAGTAGATAGTAGGGAAGGGGAGGCTAGGATAGGCCCGCAGCCCGCCTGCCCATTTGTCCAGAAATCCGGACAAACGGGCGGACGGGCAAAACCCGTCCGGATGCCCGGACATGTCCTCAAAAAGACGAGGCCTAAAAAAATACTGTTCTCTTAAAACAATACAGAGAGGGTCCAAAGGAGGGGCGTAGCTAGGTGGGGGCATGGGCCCCCGCAGATTTAGCCCTTGCCCCCCTGCTTTCACCCCCCCTGCCGCCGACCCTCCCCCGCCACATTCGACCTCCCCCCCTCCCGCCGCCGCCAACCCTCCCCGCCACCGCCGTCTGATACCTTTCCTGGCGGGGGTCCACAACCCTCGACTGTCGAAGTCCTCTTCAGCGCCAGCCTCCGGTGCGTTGTTGATCTGGATTCTGTTTCTGACGTGAGTCCTGACGTCCTGCACGTAGGAGCATGCAGAATGTCAGGACTCAGTCAGAAACAGAATCCAGATCAGCAACATGCCGGACTCTGAGACCGGCGCTGAAGGGATGACCAAAGTTCCCAGGGGCATGTCAGAGGCATAGCGAAGGCGGGACTTGGACGTGACGAACACATGGGCATCCTCGACCCATAATGGAAAAAAAGGGCATCCCTGATGAACACTTGGACGACTTTACCTGACCCTTTTTTTTCTTACGACCAAGGCACAAAAAGGTGCCCGAACTGACCAGATGACCACCGAAGGGAATCGGGGATGACCTCCACTTACTCCCCCAGTAGTCACTAACCCCCTCCCACCCTCAAAAAAGAACTTTAAAAATATTTTGTGCCAGCCTCAAATATCATACTCAGGTCCATCGCAGCAGTATGCAGGTCCCTGGAGCAGTTTTAGTGGGTGCAGTGCACTTCAGGCAGGCGGACCCAGCCCCACCCCCCACCCCACCTGTTACACTTGTGGTGGTAAATGTGAGCCCTCCAAAACCCACCATAAACTCACTGTACCCACATCTAGGCGCCCCTCTTCACCCATAAGGGCTATGGTAGTGGTGTACAGTTGTGGGTAGTGGGGTTTTTGGGGGCTCAGTACACAAGGTAAGGGAGCTATGTACCTGGGAGCTTTTTCTGAAGTCCACTGCAGTGCCCCCTAGGGTCCCCGATTGGTGTCCTGGCATGTCAGGGGGACCAGTGCACTACGAATGCTGGCTCCTCCCATGACCAAAGGGCTTGCATTTGGTCGTTTCTGAGATGGGCGTCCTTAGTTTCCATTATCATCGAAAATCAGAAACGACCAAGTCTAAGGACGACCATCTGTAGGGACGACCTAAATGTCAAGATTTGGGCGTCCCCGACCATATTATCGAAACGAAAGATGGACGCCCATCTTGTTTCGATAATGCGGGTTTCCCTGCCCCTTCGCCGGGACGTCCTGCAAGGACGTCCTCAGGAAAGCGTGGACGCTTCTTTCGATTATGCCCCTCCATGTTACATACAAGGTGCAAATGTAAAACAAACGTGGAAAACAAAAAACCACACGAGCAAAAAAACATTAGGAAAACGTTTGGGAATACGAACAGTAGCCAAATTCTCTTTTGGCTATGCACATCGCTGTGGTACACCCTACTACTACTACTACTACTTAACATTTCTAGAGCGCTACTAGGATTACGCAGCGCTGTACAAATTAACAATAAGGACAGTCCCTGCTCGGAAGAGCTTACAATCTAAAGGACGAAATGTCAAGTTGGGGTAGATAAGTTTTCTGAGAGGAGGTGAAGTGATTAGGTGCCGAAGGCGACATTGAAGAGGTGGGCTTTGAGCATTGATTTGAAGATGGGTAGGGAGGGGATATGCCGTATGGGCTCAGGGAGTTTGTTCCAGGCATGGGGTGAGGCGAGACAGAAAGGACGGAGCCTGGAGTTGGAGGTGGTGGAGAAGGGTACTGAAAGGAGGGATTTGCCTTGAGAGCGGAGGTTACGGGTAGGGACGTAAGGGGAGATGAGGGTAGAGAGGTACGGAGGGGCCGCAGATCGAGTGCATTTGTAGGTGAGTAAGAGAAGCTTGAACTGTATGCAGTATCTGATTGGGAGCCAGTGAAGTGACTTGAGGAGAGGGGTGATATGAGTATATCGGTTAAGGCGGAAGATAAGACGTGCGGCAGAGTTCTGGATGGACTGAAGGGGGAGTAGATGGCTACGTGGGAGGCCGGTCAGGAGTAGGTTGCAGTAGTCAAGGCGAGACTAGAACAGAGGTGGTAGCAGCCGGAACACTGATAGATTGCAAGCATGGCTAGTGCAGATATGAGGGCAGTGCTAAAAGGGCAGGGGGATGTGAAGAGATTGGGTAGGGTCTGAAGGCAGGAGCTACAGAGTAACTGATTTTTGGCTGCTGACGACCGTTGTGTTTCTATGGAAATTGTTCTGAGGAAGTCAGAGGAAATAAATTATGCTAATTCAGTTATACGAAGCTTTTCTGGAACATGAGGCACTTACAGAGATTATATGGTCTCCTATAGAGCAATCTCTGTACAGAAGAAAAAACTGACAACATTTGCTGAACTCTGTAGAGAAAATGGACCTTTTTACAGAGCGCACACGACTCGTACGGAGAGAAAATATTTCTTTTGCTTGTGAAATACTGAGCTGATTAAAAATGCTCTCTGAAATCTTGTCCAGAGGGGAAATACTATTACAAATGCAAATTATTAGTCGGCCTGACCCATTAATCTAGACATATTCTTGCAAATTATTCTATAAATCTCCTGGGAAACAGAAAATCTTTTTTAGTTTAAAAAATACCCTTTATTTATTTTTCAGCATTTTGAAATGTTCCACGTGATAGAAACGCTTTGTAAAACCGTGCCTGTAGCGTTTCTGTAGTGGAAGACATTGGAATAAAGAAAGGGCGGGAAGTTTACAAAAGTTTATTTCAAATAGAGTACACCGAAAGAGGATCATAGGTTTCCTGAGATTAGGGCCGGTCTTAGGCAGGGGCCCCCACACCCCTGGCACGCCTGTCCTCCTGTCTTGGAACACCTCCCTGCTCCGTACCTTAATGTGCATCCACATTTCAGTAGAGGGCATCAGGCAGCTTCAACGATTTTCATATCCTGTGAGTTGCCGAGCCCACAGCCTCTTCGCTGCTGCATCCCGCCCCATTTTGATGTCACCAGTGCTGTAGTGAGGGCGGCTGACACCCGGGGCGGGTCGCCGCTGCGCTCCCCCCCCCCCGGCACACCCCTCCCCCCTGGAGCACATTCTTACTTGAAGCGAGGGGCGGGCGAGAGGGCCGATTGGCCTTCGAGTGCACGTCGCTGGGAGCTGCGTCCGCTCCTCTGGTTCCTGGGGCAGAGGGAGCAGGGAACCAGCGGAGCCGACACCCCCCCAAGCGGCGTGACCCATGGCGGACCGCCCCACCGCCCCCCCTTCCTACGCCACTGGATGTCACTTCTGCAGCGGTAGGATGCAGCAGTGGGGAGGCTCTGGGCTTGGCAGCTAACAGGATATGAAAATCACTGCCGCTGTCTGCTGCTCTCTACTGAAACGTGGTGGATGCACATCGAGGTATAGGGTGAGATAGGGTTCCGAGTGCTCTAAACCTCCTTTTAAACTGGTAAATTGTGGCTTATGGTGATGGGCGTGGGTCGGGGGGGGGGGCTACTAAACTGGTCTGCACAGGGCCCCGCAATTGCTAAGACCGGCCCTGCCTGAGATGACGGAAAGGGGAGACAGGAATCAGCAACAAATAGATGGTGTCTATGGGCTAGGAAGTAAACTAGGTGAAGGCTAGAGGGGTGTTGTGGTCTTCGTTAAGCATTGCCATACTGGAATAGACCCGAAGGTCCATCAAGCCCAGTATCCTGTTTCCATCAGTGGCTAATCCAAGTCACAAGCACCTGGAAAGATCCCAGAACACTAAAACTGATTTTATGCTGCTTGATTATGCAGTGGGTTTTCCCAAGTCCATCTTAATAATGCCTTATGGACTTTTCTTTTAGGAAGTTATGCAAACCTTTTTAAACCCTGCTAAGCTAACTGCTTTTATCACATTCTGTGCCAACAAATTCCAGAGTTTAATTACTCGTTGAGTGAAGAAATATTTTCTCCGATTCATTTTAAAATTTTGTGCCCTCTAGTCCTAGTATTTTTGGAAAGAGTAAACAAGCGATTCGTATCTACATGTTTATTTATTTTATTTTTTGTTACATTTGTACCACTCCACTCAGCGTTTTACAGACCTTTTTTCAAATCTCAACTCATTCATCTCTTCTCCAAGCTGAGGAGCCCTAGCCGCTCATTAGGGCTCTTCGTTGGCCATCAGATTCCATGTTTTTCTGGCTACTCATCCTCCACAGTATTCTTAGAAACAGTCACAGAGGTTGCAAACTTTGAGATGATACATGAAGATGCATCATGGGCGTAAGCTGGAGAGAAGGAGAGGGTGGAGATTCAGACAGAAGGTAAATAGTAGGTATCTGGATCGGGTCAGCAAGGTGATCAAAGAATTCAAGCAAATAGGAGAAAATTGTTCTTCACCCAACGTATAATTAAACTCTGGAATTCGTTGCCGGAGAACGTAGTGAAGGTGGGTAGCTTGACAGAGTTTAAAAAGGGGTTGGACGGTTTCCTAAAGGACAAGTCCACAGACCGCTACTAAATGGACTTGGGAAAAAAAACACAATTTCGGGAATAACTTGTATAAAATGTTTGTACGTTTGGGTAGCTTGCCAGGTGCCCTTGACCTGGATTGGCCGCTGTCATGGACAGGATGCTGGGCTCGACGGGCCTTTGGTTTTTTCCCAGTATGGCATTACTTATGTACTTATGTGATGAGGGAGGGACATAATGGAGCCATAGCAACTGGGCAGACTGGGTGGGCCAAGAGGTCCTTATCTGGCAACTTCTGAGCAGGGGGGAGAGAGAGTCTATGCGGTATACGTCTACTTTATTTATTTTTATTTATATATATGTATTTTACATTTTATTGCTTGCTTGCTTGCTTGCTTGCTCAATGTTCCCATCTTCTGTGTCTCTTTGGTTGTGGGCAACATCTTGTGTGAACAGAATGGAGATTCTTAATATCGCAGCATCTCATTACTTGATTACTGGGGGTAGATATAGCAGTGAAACATAAGCCCCTGCTAATGTACATTCCGCCCTGCCTAAGATGTTCTGTATTTCTCATTTTTATTACTAATCTGATATGAGCAGACAGTTTGGACCAATAAGGAAGACAGATTGTTCACTTTCCTGCAGTATGTTCTATCTATAACCATTACCCTCTTCCTAAAAATGAATAGCAATCCTAATGTAGCTGCTGGTTTTTTTCCCATTATTACACACTTATGCATTTTCTTTCGCTGCTCCCGGGTCTGTAGTGCTGAATCACTCTTCATTCAGATATCAGGCTTACTATTGGCCTTGTTGGCTATGGAGCAAGTGACCAGATGGGAGGTGAGAAGGGAATTCTCCACTAGAATTCTCCTGACTTATTGTCACAATAGGAATAGCGATGACTCACAAAGATCACTGGTTCACAACCTATCTTGGGGGACCACCAGCAGTCGGGGTTTTCAGGAGATCCCAAAAGAATATGCATGAGACAGATGTGCATGCCTGTCACCTTCATTATATGCAAATCTTTCTTATGCATATTTATTAGGGACATCCTGAAAACCTGACTGGCTGGTGGCCCCCGCCAAGACAGGTTTCAGAACCACTGATATAGAGCATATGCCCAGCCTGAACAGCAAAAGCAGACCCTGAAATCAAATAGGGTCCTCTCTCTGCAAAAATGACCACATCACAAACATTTTCACCATCTCATTATTTAAATGGTACCCAGCTTTGGGTACAAATGTACGTCTTCCAATGATCATACATAAGTATTGCCATACTGGGACAGACTGAAGGACCATCAAAGCCAGCATCCTGTTTTCAACATTGACCAAACCAGGTTACAAGTACCTGGCAAGATTCCAAAACAGTACAATACGTTTTATGCTGCTTATTCTAGAAATGAGCAGTGGATTTCCCCCAAGTCCATTTTAATAATGGTTTATGAACTTTTCCTTTAGGAAGCCATCCAAATCATTTTAAACCCCGCTAAGCTAACCACTTTTACTACATTCTCTGGCAACAAATTCCAGAGTTTAATTACATGTTGACTGAAGAAATATTTTCTCTGATTCATTTTAAATTTACTACTTTGTAGCTTCATTGCGTGCCCCCTAGTTCTAGTATTTTTGAAAAGAGTAAACAAGCGATTCACGTCTACCCGTTCCACTCCACTCATTATTTTATAGACCTCTATCATATCTCCCCTCATCCATCTCTTCTCCAAGCTGAAGAGCCCTAGATGCTTCAGCCTTTCCTCATAATGAAGTCGTCACCGCCCCTTTACCATTTTCGTCGCTCTTCTCTGTACCTTTTCTAGTTCCACTATTGGGCTCCGATCTCCTCCCGTCCATCACGTCCTCCGAGTCCGTCGACAAGGCTGTTTCCAAGTACAATGCCACTCTCTCCTCCGCCCTAGACACCCTTGCACCGTCTGTTTCCCGTCCCACAAGGCGCACTAATCCCCAGCCCTGGCTTAACCCTTGCACCCGTTACCTTCGCTCCTGCTCCCGATCGGCTGAACGCCTATGGAGGAAACCTCGCACCCATACTGACTTCATTCACTACAAATTCATGCTATCCTCCTTCCAGTCCTCCCTATTCCTCGCCAAACAGGACTACTACACTCACTTGACTAACTCCCTCAGCTCTAACCCTCGTCGTCTCTTCGCCACCCTCAACTCCCTCCTCAAAGTGCCCCACCCTCACTCTCTCCTCAATCACTGGCTGACTACTTCTGCGACAAGGTCCAGAAGATCAACCTCAAATTCACCACTAAACCTTCTCCTCCTCTTCATCCTATCACCCA
The DNA here is from genome assembly GCF_901765095.1 of Microcaecilia unicolor. Lineage (NCBI taxonomy): Eukaryota > Metazoa > Chordata > Amphibia > Gymnophiona > Siphonopidae > Microcaecilia > Microcaecilia unicolor. The sequence goes on from NC_044034.1 coordinate 16,630,890, forward strand.
CTCCCTCAACCAATCAACCCAGGCCTCCTTCTCCTCTTTTCCTGATATCACCGAAGAGGAAACCACCCATCTTCTCTCCTCCTCGAAATGCACCACCTGTTCCTCAGACCCCATCCCCACCAACTTACTTATCACCATCTCTCCTACTATCACCCCTCCCATCTGTCATATCCTCAACCTCTCTCTCTCCACCGCGACTGTCCCTGACACCTTCAAGCATGCTGTTGTCACATCTCTCCTCAAAAAGCCTTCACTTGACCCTACCTGTCCCTCCAACTACCACCCCATCTCCCTCCTACCCTTCCTCTCCAAAATACTTGAATGCGCTGTTCACAGCCATTGCATTGATTTTCTCACCTCTCATTCCATCCTCGATCTGCTTCAATCTGGCTTTCGCCCATTTCACTCGACAGAAACGGCATTATCCAAAGTCTGTAATGACCTGTTCCTCGCCATATCCAAAGGTCATTACTCCAGCCTCATTCTCCTCGACCTATCCGCCGCTTTTGACACTGTCAATCACAACTTACTTCTTGACACACTGTCCTCTTTTGGGTTCCAGGGCCCTGTCCTCTCCTGGTTCTCCTCTTATCTCTCCCATCGTACCTTCAGAGTACACTCTCATGGCTCTTCCTCCACCCCTATCCCGCTCTCTGTTGGAGTCCCTCAGGGTTCTATCCTTGGACCCCTTCTTTTCTCTATCTACACCTCTTCCCTGGGCTCCCTGATCTCGTCTCATGGCTTCCAGTATCATCTTTATGCTGACGACACCCAGCTTTATCTCTCCACACCTGACATCACTGCGGAAACCCAGGCCAAAGTATCGGCCTGCTTATCCGACATTGCTGCCTGGATGTCCAACCGCCACCTGAAACTGAACATGGCTAAGACCGAACTTCTTGTCTTCCCACCCAAACCCACTTCTCCTCTACCTCCACTCTCTATCTCAGTTGATAACACCCTCATCGTCCCCGTCTCATCTGCCCGCAATCTCGGTGTCATCTTCGACTCCTCCCTCTCCTTCTCTGCGCACATCCAGCAGATAGCCAAGACCTGTCGCTTCTTCCTCTATAACATTAGCAAAATCCGCCCTTTCCTCTCTGAGCACACCTCCCGAACTCTCATCCACTCTCTCGTTACCTCTCGCCTTGACTACTGCAACCTACTCCTCACTGGTCTCCCACTTAGCCACCTATCCCCCCTTCAGTCCGTTCAGAACTCTGCTGCACGTCTTATCTTCCCCCTGAACCGATACACTCACATCACCCCTCTCCTCAAGTCACTTCATTGGCTTCCGATCAGGTACCGCATTCAATTCAAGCTTCTGCTACTAACCTACAAATGTACTCGATCTGCAGCCCCTCCTTACCTCTCAACCCTCATCTCCCCTTACGTTCCTACCCGTAACCTCTGCTGTCAAGACAAATCCCTCCTTTCAGTACCCTTCTCCACCACCGCCAACTCCAGGCTCCGCCCTTTCTGCCTCCCCATCTTCAAATCTCTGCTTAAAGCCCACCTCTTCAATGTCGCCTTCGGCACCTAACCTCTACACCTCTACCCAGGAAATCTAGACTGCCCAACTTGACATTTCATTCTTTAGATTGTAAGCTCATTTGAGCAGGGACCGTCCTTCTTTGTTTATTTTGTACAGCGCTGCGTAACCCTAGTAGCGCTCTAGAAATGTTAAGTAGTAGTACTAGTATTTTTGAAAGAGAAGGATGTCCATCTTTCAACGCAAATCAGAAGATGGACATGCTTCTCACAGAAACGTCCAATCTTTTTTTTAGATGCGGTGACCAGAATTGCACACAATATTCAAAGTAAAGTTGCGTGGGATCCCTTTTCTTATTTCTCATTCCAATTCCCGTTGGGCACTGACTGTGATGAAAAGCAATGCCATCTCCTTCAGTCTCTGAAGCCCCATGCGCCTGCTTGCTTTACAGGTACCTATTATACTGGACTTCACCTCCTCCACTCCTACCCCTCAACCAGGATTTCCTCAGTCTCACATCTTAGTACATTTGTCAGCCGTTCCGGTATAAGACCCAAATTCAGCCCCGTGTACATTTGATAGGCAAGAGGCTTCTCTTCGGCAGCAGAGCCTAATGCATTGTGCCTATGGACCTGCCATGGGGGCAGAGACAGCCTTTCTCACAGACAAATCACATGTACAGTACACGCATGGCATCTCCGTGACAGGAAACCTCTCTCTTACTAGTAAACCATTCCCTCGCTAATTCAAATTGTCCATCGGTTTAAATGCTAGCTTTCTGGACACGCCAGTCGATTCAAGACGTTTGCTGTCACTCTTTTCTGCCATCTGTCTCTCCTCTATGGTTCCTCCCTGCATATTCCCTCTTTTCTCTCTCTCACTGGTCTATTCACTATCCCAGGCATTCAGTCTTGGGGTTGAACCTCTAGAGGTCTATTTTCAGTTAGGTGCCTAACTGCAAAATCACACATGTAGACTCAAAGAAACAGAAGCCTGCACTGATCTGCAAGGGCAGGCTTCTACATGGAATGTTGTTGCTAATGGAATAGCAACATTAACATTCCATGTAGAATCTCAAATAGTAGCAACATTCCATGTAGAATCTCAAATATTTATTTATTTAGATTTTGCTCACACCTTTTTCAGTAGTAGCTCAAGGTGAGTTACGTTCAGGTACTCTGGATATTTCTCTGTCCCAGGAGGACTCACAATCTAAGTTTGTACCTGAGGCAATGGAGGGTTAAGTGACTTGCCCAAGATCACAAGGAGCAGCAGTGGGATTTGAACCAGCCAACTCTGGATTGCTGGTGCTCTAACCACTAGGCCACTCCTCCACTCCTAATCTCAACACAAAAAAAATCCCTAACTTCACCGGTAGAAAACCTAAATAGAGCAAACCAAAACCAGGAAAATGTACTAATTGAAAAATTAATTTTAATATAATGTTCACGCTATCCAAAAATACTAGGACTAGAGGGCATAAGTTGAAGCTACAGTGTGGTAAATTTAAAACGAATCGGAGAAAATGTTTCTTCACCCAACGTGTAATTAGACTCTGGAATTCGTTGCCGGAGAACGTGGTACGGGCGGTTAGCTTGACGGAGTTTAAAAAGGGGTTAGATAGATTCCTAAAGGACAAGTCCATAGACCGCTATTAAATGGACTTGGAAAAATTCCGCATTTTTAGGTATAACTTGTCTGGAATGTTTTTACGTTTGGGGAGCGTGCCAGGTGCCCTTGACCTGGATTGGCCACTGTCGGTGACAGGATGCTGGGCTAGATGGACCTTTGGTCTTTCCCAGTATGGCACTACTTATGTACTTATGTACTTATGAGAGGAGCACCCTCAGAAATGTAAACACCCACGTGGTAGTCACTGGAGACCACTATCGGGTGAAACATAGCACTTCATTTATTTATGTATTTGCTGCATTTGTATCCCACATTTGTCCCACCATTTGCAGGCTCAATGTGGCTTACATCACCATTAACGGAATGATAAGTACAGAGAGGTGTTACAATTAAGGCATATGAAAATATCAAGTAAATAAATATCAAGTGAATTAGAAGTAAATAAATACATAATTCATAGCAGGTATATAAGAACAAGGTAAAACGTTCAATAATATCAGTGTGATTAAAGTAACCACATTAAAGGGTTCAATGTTGGTTTGTTCTGGTGCGTTTTGATGTCAAGTCTTTTATGAAAGGTTCTTGTCATAAGTCTCGTTTGTCTTCAGTAACTTCCGGAAGGTTATCAGATCGTGCGTTTTCTTTATGGCGTTCGGAAGTGCGATCCATAGGAGAAGCTAGATGCATATATTGATTTGTATTTAAGCCCTCTACAATTGGGGTAATGGAGGTTTGTGACGAATGTTTTGTGTTTCTTGCTGGTAGATCTATGAGGTCTGACATATATGACGGGGCCTCTCCATGAATGACTTTATGGACCAGGGTGCAGATTTTGAATGTAATTCATTGGGTTGCTTGCTCACCTTGTCCTATTTTATGTGCAATAAAGTGCTATTTTGTGCTTAGTGCAGTTCTGCCCCGTAAACGCTAATCAAGCAAATACACCGCAATTAACCTTCCTAGCCAGCTTCAATAACAAATCAAAGAAAACGTGAAAAACTTGTCACTTTTTTATGAGCCCCTGCGTCAGTGAAACCAGACGCTAAAGGCTCTGTTGGTAGAATTGCTCAGTAATCGTGAAGAAAAGATGCATCGTTACATTTCAGGCCGGTGCTAGTCCCGCCCCAAGCTCGGGCCATTTCCAGGGGAAAACGGAACCCCCCAGAAATGGCTTGTGCCGTGATAACCCGGTGGTAATCAGGCATCGCCATGTGCTGTCCGTTTACCGCTGGGTTGGCGCGGAAGCCCTTTTTCCCACCACAATGGGTGGTGGTAAGGGCTCCCCGCCACATGGCCACACGGTACGTTAGCTCACCATGTGGCCATTTTTTTCGGCTTTTAACAGTTGCAGAAAAAAACAGCCCTGGTGCATGAGAAAAATGCCCCCCCCCCCCCCCCCCCCCCGCTAGCGCAGGGCCCTTTCTTTCGCAGCTTGGTAAAAGGATCCCTTAGATTGTGAGTTCACTAGGGACTGGGAAAGTACCTGTATATAATATGTAAACCACGTTGGTTCTAACGTAATACTAATTTATCATCCCACATTCACAAAACACAAGCTTGACTGAATTTCATTGGTTACAGAAAGTGGTGCTGACCGACACAAGTACAATTAGAGAGTAACCATAAGGGAGCACTTAGTATTAGTCTGCATAAATCCTGACATTCTTCTCATTTACATGTATTTGTATATCTGACTAATCACTATCTAACTCGGGGTGAGCACCACAGCCTTAAGGACCACAACCCAGTTGGGTTTTCAAGATTTGCAGAATGAATATACAGCAATGCATTCACCCCAGGCATGGCTGCGTAGCTGATATGCTGCAATCTACAAGCTCATGAGGACCTTCTGGATAGAAGTTGTGGAAATGTACCTGAGAGGGGGAAAAAAAAAGGTTGATTAATTTAAGAGCAATCAAATCACAGCATCTCAACCCCAGCAAACTAAGTTCAGCAGCCAGGAAACGATCAATTTGCTGTGCCTGCTGCCTGTGAGCGAGGAGAAACTTCTTTCCACCTTAATTAAACAAGACAAATCTATTCAGTGTCTCGGAGCAGCTGAATATCCCCAGCATCTGTCTGCTGCTTTTGCTGCGGCTCGGCTCAGCCGTTTGCTGTGCAGTTTGAGTTCTTTCTGTATGTCTAGAAACAAGAAACACACCAGCCAATCTTCGCAGGGCCGCCAAGAGACTGAGCCGGGCCCAGGGCAGTGCCGCTGTCACTGCAGCCCCCTCCCCTTCCCCCAGGATCACCGCTGCCGCAACTGAGGTACCTTGGGGGTGGTGGGGATCCCGAGGCCCCGCCAGCAGAAGAATCCATCACTGCTCTTCTCTCCATGCCTGCCCTGCCCCTGCGGCTTCTTTTTTTCTCTCGTCGCGCATGCTCGGTTTCAAAACTGAGCATGCGCCTGAGGGGGAAAAGCAGCCACTCGGCACAGCGGTAGAAGCGAGCGAAGAGTAGCGCTGGAGGGGGGCTCGGTGACGGAGTTTTCTCGCTCCTGTTCCTGTCAGGACCCGATCACTTGGGGCCCGTCAGGAGCAGGAGAGAGAGAGAGAGAGAGAGAGAGAGACCCCAGTGCTGGGCCCCCCTTGGAGGCCAGGCCTGAGGAATTTTGCTTCCCCCCCCCCCCCCCCCGGCGGCCATGAATCTTCAAAGCGAGTTAACCGGCTGGGAATGGCCACCGACTGGTTAACTTGCATATCGGCAGCTATCTGGTCATTTTCAGCAGGATTTACATTACATGACATGACGCCTACATCCCTCACATGCCATCAAAGCTCAGTATGGATAAATTAAAGAAACTGAAACATCTCCAGGACTTATGTACAATAATAAAAACCATATACGCTATACAAAAACATCACTACTTATTTAAAAACTTTCTAAATAAAAATGTTTTCAATAATTTTCAAAAAAAACTTATAATCTGATTGCTTTCTGATATCAATCGGTAGATCGTTCCAGTGGCTTGCAGCCAAATATGCAAAAGTATTAGTAAAAACCTTTTTGTAAACTATCCTTTTTGGGTCCGGATCTTGTAAAATTAGAAAACATCTTGATCCCAAAAGGGCATTCCTAGCTGATAATTTAATCAAACCTAACATATATGCGTCTACGTCTCCATGAACAATCAGAAATACAAGGCAACGGAGCTTGAAATTCATGCTTGTCTCAGAAGCTTAGCCAAAATTGGGTGGCGGAGCAGGTGGGGGGAAGAGGGGTTGGTGGTTGGGAGGCGAGGATAGTGGAGGGCAGACTTATACGGTCTGTGCCAGAGCCGGTGATGGGAGGCGGGAAGCACTGCTGGGCAGACTTGTACGGTCTGTGCCCTGAATAAGGCAGGTACAAATCAAGGTAAGGTATACACGTATGAGTTTGTCTTGTTGGGTAGACTGGATGGACCGTGCAGGTCTTTTTCTGCCATCATCTACTATATGTTATATATGTCTCTCTGCACTGGCAGCCAATGGACTTTCATTGGCAAAGAGGTAATTCTATCAAGTTTGGATGATCTAAATATCAACCTTGCAGTGGTGTTTAACAAAGTTTGAAGTTTTTTAATCACTTAAGGGGCCCTTTTACTAAGCCGTGGTAGGCTGTACCCGCGTGCAGCGCATGCCCAAATGAGACTACTGCCAGGCCAGCACACCCCCAGGGGGTAATTTCCAATTTGGCGTGCGGCCATAATGCCTGGATGATTGATTTATTTCCTCCCACACGCACCATTTCCGACGGTAATCGGCAGTTGGCGCCGATCGGTCACCACGCGTGTAGTGCGTGATCCTTTACCGTTAGATCAATGGGTGGCATTAAGGGCTCAGGCCGGTTTCAGACACATGCTGGTTTCAGTTTTACTGCATGCCCTTTTCCCGTCCCATTAAAAAAAAACAAAACACGTTTTTTTGCAGATGCCGTAAAACTGGTTAGGCGTGCGCCCAAAACACATGTCTACACTGCTGCATAGCCGCCGGGGGGGGGGGGGGGGCAGGGGGACAAAATTCCCCGGGCCTCCAAGGGGGGGCCCGGCGCCGCAGTCTCACCTGCCCTCCGTTGTCGACCGTCTGCCCCCTGCATTGAAATCGCAGTCTCACCTCCGTGAAAGCAGCGCTGCAGGCAGCAGAATGCCTCCCTTCAGCCCTCCTTCCCTCCCTGTGACCCGCCCTCGTCTGATGTAACTTCCGCAGCGCTGCTTTCACAGAGGTGAGACTGCAATTTCAAGGCAGGGGGCCCAGCCCGGTGGCGGACAGAGGGGGGGAGCGGCGGCGACCTCGGGGGGGTGGAGGGGGAGCAGTGGCTGAGGCGATCTCGTGGGGGAGTGGTGGTGACGACCTCAGGGGGGGGTGGAGGAGGGAGCGGCGGCAGCGACCTCGGGGCGGCGAGGGCGGCAGGGGCGGGGCCCCAGGCAGGCCCGGCCCAGTCTCTCAGCGGCCCTGCACTGCCGCAGGCCACTTTTTATTGCCCTTAATCGGTTATCTTCACTGAAAATGACTGGTTAGCTCCGGAGTGCAAGCCAGCTATGTCCGGGGCATTCTGGGATGAATCAAGGGCGGAGTCTGATTAGCTCCTGATAGTCACACTAACCGGCCAGTGTTAGCACATAAATAAACCACATAAATAACTGTCCTATCTTTATGAGCTAATGAATGGCCAGTTAGCTCTGAATATCATATTTAACCAGGCATGCACTAGCCAGCATAAAAATACTAGTTACGTAATACTGTGACAGACTAAAGTTCCATCAAACCCAGCATCCTGTTTCCAGCAGTGGCCAATCCAGGTCCCAAGAACCTGGCAAGGTCCCAAAACAGTACAATACATTTTATGCTGCTTATTCTTTAATAATAGTCTGTTCATGCTTTCCAAAAATACTAGGACTAGGGGGCATGCGATGAAACTACAGTGTAGTAAATTTAAAACAAATCGGAGAAAATGTTCTTCACCCAACGCGTAATTAAACTCTGGAATTCGTTGCCGGAGAACGTGGTGAAGGTGGTTAGCTTGGTAGAGTTTAAAAAGGGGTTGGATGGTTTCCTAAAGGACAAGTCCATAAACCACTACTAAATGGACTTGAGAAAAATCCACAATTCCGGGAATAACATGTATAGAATGTTTGTACGTTTGGGAAGCTTGCCAGGTGCCCTTGGCCTGGATTGGCCGCTGTTGTGGACAGGATGCTGGGCTCGATGAACCCTTCATCTTTTCCCAGTGTGGCATTACTTATGTACGAACTTTTCCTTTAGAAAGCCATTCAAACCTTTTTTAAAACCCTGCTAAGCTATCCGCTTTTACTACATTCTCTGGCAACAAATTCCAGAGTGTAATTCCAGCTACCGTATATGGCCAGCATTGAATATTCAGGTTCAGCAGTGGCGGCAGACGTTAAAAGCACTGCCCACTGCTGGATGAATATCGGGGGACACTAAAGACACAGACACACAGGTGGAGGTGGTGGAAAAGAAAACGATAACAGAATTCAAACATGCGTGGGATAAACATAAAGGAATCCTGTTCAGAAGGAATGCATCCTCAGGAGCTTAGCCGAGATTGGGTGGCAGAGCCGGTGGTGGGAGGCGGGGATAGTGCTGGGCAGACTTATACGGTCTGTGCCAGAGCCGGTGGTGGGAGGCGGGGCTGGTGGTTGGGAGGCGGGGATAGTGCTGGGCAGACTTGTACGGTCTGTGTCCTGAAGAGGACAGGTACAAATCAAGGTAAGGTATATACATGAGTTCATCTTGTTGGGCAGACTGGATGGACCGTGCAGGTCTTTTTCTGCTGTCATCTACTAAGTTACTATGTTATATGTGGAGCAATTTGCCTGGGTAAAACGGGTTGGCTGCCCTCCTCTCCTGGTTAGAGGTGTGCATGGCCTTCTCCAGTACACATGCTTTAACCAGTTTAAGAAGAATTATCCCCGCAGATCTGATTAGGTCAGAGAAAAAACAAAGTTCATGTGCATAGGATTTTTAAATGTGTGTTGGCGCTGTTCTGCCTTCTGCACTGTCGCCTGAACAAACAGCAGATGCACAGTGCCGGGAGGGGGGAGGCACTTTAGTTTATGTATTCTGCAGCTGCTAATTGTTTTCCTGTAACATTCATGAGCTAAATGTGTCTGTAGGCGATGTGGGAGAGGAAGGAATAGTTTAGCGGCCAGAACAGTGGAATAAGAGCAAGGTTCAAATCCCACCGCTGCTGCTTGTGATCTTGGGAAATCACTTAACCCTCCATTGCCTCAGACACACACACTTAGATCACAAGAGTGAGACATCACACAAGTACAGAGAGAATCACTAGTAGTACATTTAAGAGGTTAAGGTCTTATCCAACACACTCCGGCACAGGAGTGAGGTTCGTTTTCTTTTCTAGGTCTTCTCCCAAGGGGGGGGGGGGGTGTCCATTAAACTGGCGTAGCAGGCTTCAGTGCTAGGAAAAAACATTCTGGGCCACCGCTTAGGAGGAGGTTTACTCTGGTAAAAATGGCCAATGCTTGAGCTTTTGGAGGGAAGTATAAAACCTTTTGCTAAAGCTCAGTATGTGATAACTGAATTAGGACACACTAGATGCTAAGAAGCTCATTTTGTTGCCACGGACTACCTCGGCTGAACATTAGCACTTAGCGGCTAGCCCAGTTACCACTTGTGTCACGTGACGTAGCCGGTTTGTGTCAATATGTGGAGGAGTGGCCTAGTGGTTAGAGCACTGGTCTTGAAATCCAGAGGTGGCCAGTTCAAATCCCACTGTTGCTCCTTCTGATCTTGGGCAAGTCACTTAACCCTTCATTGCCTCAGGTACAAACTTAGATCATGAACTCTCTGGGGACAGGGAGCTATCCAGAGTACCTGAATGTAACTCAACTTGAGCTACTACTGCAAAGGTGTGAGCAAAATCTAAATAAATATTCATTTGCTGACCTGCTAAGTTTAGCAGCCAGTTAGACCCACATAAATAGCAGGTCTATCTTTGGCCGCTATAAGTTAGCCTGAGGGGTTACCCTCAGCCCTACTTATTTTAAGGAGTGGCTACATTTTATTTTTATTTTTATTTATTGCATTTGTATCCCACATTATCCCACCTCTTTGCAGGCTCAATGTGGCTTACAATCAACTTGTCATCAGTATTATGAAAGCACAATGAAAAACCAAAGACGAAAAAAGAAAAGACCCATTTAGTAACAGATAAATTAAAAAAAAATCTGTTTTAACTTAGTGCATTCATTCTGTAGCCCCTCAGAATTTCTCCTCTCTTCTCTCTCCCTAATCCCCCCCCCCTCGGGAACTCCGTTCATTGGGTAAATCTCCTTTTATCTGTGTCCTTCTCTTTCACCCCTAACTCCAGACTCCGTTCCTTCCATCTTGCTGCACCGTATGCTTGGAATAAACTTCCTGAGTTGGAAAGTCAAGCTCCATCTCTGGCCCTATTCAAATCCAGGCTAAAATCTCACCTTTTTGAGGCTGCTTTTAACTCTTAACCCCTTATCTGCTTATTTGAATAATCCCTATAACGAGTGAAATTCCCTAATCTCTTATTTGTAAACTCTGTCTAGCAAGGTTGTCTCTTAGGTGTTTGTGTACGTGAATGTCTAGTAGCACTAAAGACATGAGACAGAGAATCTTCAATGGCGAGCCTGTGAACAGTGATGTAGAAGGTGGGCAAGGGATGTAGATATTCAGAAATTATTTTTCAAGAAAAGGTGCAGAAAATGAGCAAAGATTAAAAAGGCCTTCAGCTCTCCCCCCCCCCCCCCCCCCCCACCCCCGAAAGCTGGCAGCTTACATCTTTCCCCCTCTGTAATACTGATATGCAGCTGGGAAGCATCCATCAGACCAGCCAACCTGCGCAGATGACGCTAACACTGTAGTATCCCGGAAGGTTATCTAAATGGAATCAGAGAAATGAAGCCAAACAGGTTTCAATGAGTTAAGCAGAAAAGCATGGAACAACACATGAGAAACTCAGCACAAACAGGGACAGACCAAGGCAATCTGCCGCCCCCCCCCCCCCTTTCCTGAGTCCAACATCATTCTATACACACACACTCTCTCTTTCTCTCCCAACTCCCTCGCCCCCCCCCCCCCCTGGCCTCAGTTTGGCATCTCCCCCCTTCCTTCCTCAACCCCCTTCTCTGAATCTACCTTCTTTTCTTGTTTTCCAAAAGGCCGTGGTGGTGGCGGCTGCACCAGTGGTTCCTATAGGCTGCCCACCTCTGAGGAAATAGGAAGTTATGTCAGAGAGGCAGGCCGCGGTAGAGAGAAGAGGCTGGCGACGGCGGCAGGGCAGCCTATGGGAATCGCTGCCGCTGCTGACTTTTGGAAAACAAGAAAAGAAAGTAGATTCAGGGAAGGGGAATGAGGAAGGAAGGGTTGAGGGAGATGCCAGACCTCTGCCAGTGTGTGTGGTGGGGGGGGGGGGGATACCGCTTCCGAAGAGTATCGCCCGCCTCAGTTGGCCTAATGATAGGACCGCCACTGAGCACAAAGGTATGCGGTTTCATTTCAAAGCTGTCCCGGCCCTTTCCTGGAAACCCGTACAATAATAAGCATGCTGAATTAAACTGGCTGCATTTCTTATTCAGGTGTAACTTTATTTTCAAGGTTGTGTTTTTTTTTTTTAATGAAAAAACAAGAGCTGAAATTTGTAAAGGAAAGACAAAGGCAATGCAAACGGGACGCCCCAGTACTGCCAGGGAAGTTCTCTCTCACTCCTTACACAGGGCGTCTTTTATTAAGGCGCGCTCACGTTTTTAAACGTTAGAGATGTCAATGCATTCCTACGGGCGTCTCTGACGTTTAGCGCGCCCACAATTTTAGTGCGCGCTAAAAACGTGAGCGCGCCTTTAGTAAATGACACCCATAGTAAATGATGGGAAAGATGGATGAAAAAGGTCCACTTTGCATAGCTGCAAAATCCAACATCCTTTCTTCTTTTCCCCCACATCTTTTACCCAACTTTTTCCCCTCCACGCCTGTCCATGTGATCACCAACAGGGTCTCTGAATCTAATTTGCGGAGGCTTCCATCACGCACAGCTATGGAATTACTGAGCACACGCCAAAGCTCCTCATGCATACAAGTCCCGCAAAACTATACTTTGAATGACCTAGTCGTAATGTACTAGGGCTTCAGATTTATCAATCGCTTTTATCGATCATCCAGTCCAAGGTAATGCATAATTTATAATCCAAAGTCATTCCAAAAAACTCCCTAGCTTGTCCAGACAAGTAAAGTATAATTTCATTTGTAACCTGACCTCTGAGGGCAGTGGCCTAGCTAGGGGGAGTGCAAGGGGAGCGGTCGCTCCCCTAAACAGTTTTTTACGCAAAATGGCACCTATGCGCCACATGCAAAGCAATATCTTTCTCTGTCCCCTCCTGCGCGAGTTGTGCGTCTTCTCCTGCCTCTTCTGCCGCTCTCTCCCATCTGCATGGTCATTTTGACTGTCGCCCAAATAAAAATGCTCCGGACTAGTGTTCTTCACATCCTGTAGAGTCACCACACAAACAAAAGCCCATCTGATTTAAACAAGGTGTCTAGCAGTGGAAGGAATGTGTGTGCTATTTCTGAGGTGATGGTCGTGATTTGAATATTTTTACTTTGTAGCTAAGAAGACAGGTTACCTGCTCTGGCCAGTCCAGGGACCTCTTCTGCGAGTGGAGGAGTGGCCTAGTGGTTAGGATGGTGGACTTTGGTCCTGAGGAACTGAGTTCAATTCCCGGCACAGGCAACTCCTTGTGACTCTGGGCAAGTCACTTAACCCTCCATTGCCCCATGTAAGCCGCATTGAGCCTGCCATGAGTGGGAAAGCGCGGGGTACAAATGTAACAAAAATAAAATAGATACTATTGGAGATTCTACATGGAATGTTGCTACTATTGGAGATTCTACATGGAACGTCAAACTCGCAGAAGCCTGCGCAGCCACATTGGTGATCTGCAAGGGCCGACTTCTACATGGAATGTTGCTACATTCCATGTAGCAACATTCCATGTAGAATCTCAAATAGTAGCAACAGTGGAGGAGTGGCCTAGTGGTTAGGGTGGTGGACTTTGGTCCTGAGGAACTGAATTCGATTCCCGGTACAGGCAGCTCCTTGTGACTCTGGGCAAGTCATTTAACCCTCCAGTGCCCCATGTAAGCTGCATTGAGCCTGCCATGAGTGAGAAAGCGCGGGGTACAAATGTAACAATCAGTCCTGCCTCCTGATGTAACTTACTGTTTCCTTGTAGGCAGGACGCAACAGAGACAGCCTGTATTAATCATTGCCCACCACAGCCCCTGAGCAACAACACAGACACTGCTGTGTAGCTGACACCAACCGGTGCCTATTTTATAAAAGTCTGCTCCCCCTGAGATCAAAACCTGGCTATGCCTCTGACTGAGGGCAGTTCTGTAACTTGACACCTCCAGTTAGGTGTGCTGATGCCATGTGGTGAGCAACAATTCTGTAATGGCACCTATGTACCATGATGTCATTTTAGAACATGAGTCTAAAACCAACTGGCACGTCTAACTTTAAGTGCAGGACAAAAACAAGGAATGGGAACGAGCAGGCAATGAATCAGGAAACACAGTTCTTTATTGTAGGTATCCAAAATCAATGGTACAGTCTTGAAATCACATTCGTAGATACCAGGGACTCTACACTGTCTGTGTTTCGGCTCATGCCTTCGTCAGGAGTCTACGCAACCAAACGAATGCATATGACTGCCAATGAAAACATAACGAGAACATAACCCACATTGCCACCCTTAGCATGTGCAGATGCCAGAATTAATACGGAACGCTTAAGTCCCACGCATTAGACTATTTGTTTCCTGCGTTAAGCATACGTTAGTGCTAAACTCAGCTTAGTAAAAGGACTCTGTAGACAGGAAGGGATAACTGCATTGCTCGTCACGTGCCAACCCCAAATTTCCGATAAAATAGCTCATACGATAGGGAACTTTTTCTTTTTAAGATTGCATGTGACTGACAAAATCTTTAGTGTCACACGCCAGTGAGAAAGTTGTTGAAGGCAACTATGAGCATGAACAAGTCTGAATAGCTACTTGAAACAGCTAATAAAAGAAAATTCAATTAAACATTTAGAAGAAAAAAGAGCAAGATGGCCAGGTGGCGGCAATAGCTTCATACGGCTGGCAAATGTTTGATGAATGCTTAAAGAAGCACGCTACGGTCCTTTCCTCAGGAAACATCAGCAACAGCAATGCAAAGAAAAGCAGACCTGTGCCTTTCTTAGGATCAGTGGACATGTGGGAAAAGAAAGAAGCTGACATTTCAATCTCCTGCTTTATTGGACATAACTTAATACATTTCTTGATTAGCTTTCGAAGGTTGCCCTTCTTCCTCAGATCGGAAATAAGCAAATGTTGGCAGATGACAGTATATATAAGTGAAACATCAAAACATTCCAGTGGCAGTCTAACAGGATGGTGGTGGATAGGTGAGAGACAGGAAGAGTCGGGTGGATGAGGGACAGGGAGATATGCATGGACACATGAGGGTGACAAAGCAGTACAATTTTATGGTTTATAATGGGCTAGAAAACCCAGATCTTTGTTAAGTCCTGCCTGCTGGGTATCAAAATATTTAATCATTCTGACTTCAAAGGTCTTACGTTCCTGTATTGTTTTAAAGTTACCTTTCAGGATTCTTACTATGAAGTCACAGGTACAGTGATCTGGTTTCGTAAAGTGCTGGCCCACAGGGGTGGGAACCCGGCTGGCACTAGTACTGTTCATGTGATGTCTATGTAAATTAAATCTTGTCTTTAGCATCTGGCCTGTTTCTCCAATATAGCACCCTTCGTCACATTTTTTACACTGAATGATGTATATACCACATTGGAAGATGAGCACGTGAAAGATTCCTTAATGTTGAATATTTTTCCTTTGTGAATGACCGTGGGGTCCTGCGAACAGTTAATCGGTTAGAGACGGCGGCTGAGGAGAGTCAAGTGGCAAGTGAGCAACATTATGCACGTTGCTGAGAACGTTTAAAGATAAGTTCACGTTTCGATTTATTTAAATACTTAATGTAGTAGCGCTATTTAGACTGGAGGAGTGGCCTAGTGGTTAGGGTGGTGGACTTTGGTCCTGAGGAACTGAGTTCAATTCCCACTCATGGCAGGCTCAATGCGGCTTACATGGGGCAATGGAGGGTTAAGTGACTTGCCCAGAGTCACAAGGAGCTGCCTGTGCCTGAAGTGGGAATTGAACTCAGTTCCCCAGGACCAAAGTCCACCACCCTAACCACTAGGCCACTCCTCCACTGTTGCTACTATTTGAGATTCTACATGGAATGTTGCTATTCCACTAGCAACATTCCATGTAGACGTCGGCCCTTGCAGATCACCAATGTGGCCGCGCAGGCTTCTGCTTCTGTGAGTCTGACGTTCTGACGTCCTGCACATACGTGCAGGACGTCAGACTCACAAAAACAGAAGCCTGCACAGCCTTCTACATGGAACATTGCTAGTGGAATAGCAACAGTCCATGTAGAATCTCCAATAGTATCTATTTTATTTTTGTTACATTTGTACCCTGCACTTTCCCATTCATGGCAGGCTCAATGCGGCCTACATGGGGCAATGGAGGGTTAAGTGACTTGCCCAGTCACAAGGAGCTGCCTGTGCCTGAAGTGGGAATCAAACTCAGTTCCTCAGTTCCCCAGGACCAGAGTCCACCACCCTAACCACTAGGCCACTCCTCCACTCCGCCAGCTGACTATCGAAGCTATTTTGGCTCGTTAATTAATTTGCGTGCACATCTTGGTCACATGTACAAATTTGGACCTGCAATTCTAGGCACCATATATAGAATCTGAGGCCATATGAATAAGAGCAGATGGTAGTTAAAATAGCTGGAAAGATTCAAAAACTTTCCTTCTGCCCCCCCTCCCCCAAATACCAGAATCAGAATACGACAGGACCCCCAAGGTATTAAAGGTATCACCTCATTAAACTAAAGCAAGACCCCCATTACAAGAGCTGCTAATTAGAAAGATATTTACTCCAGCACTTCAGCAAGAGACGAGTAATCAAACTTTTTTTTCTGCACAGCTGATTCATCACTTCCAGTGTTGCTTAACTAATGAACTTCAAAGGGCTTTTGTAAGTTAATAAGGGTAGAGAATGAATTGCCATAGCATTATACAGAGGCTAAATTAGTTCCTTCACTGAGACAATGACAGTAAAAACCTGGACATAAAGTCATTATTTACAGTGGCTTCACCGCAGCACATCCGACTTCTAAAGTCACCCTGGATAAAATATATCATGATCAGCTCTTGTTCTGTTAACTTCTACAGCACTCAGGATCTGAGGAACTTTTCAGCTGTGCTTACCCTGAGATTTGGTGAAGGGAGAGGGCATGTGAATTTTCTCTCTTTCTCTGACCCCGGCAACACTCCTCCATCCTCAGCCCAAAAGTCTCCCCTTCTCCCTCCTTGACCCCCTTGCTAGACATCGGCACGGGGGGGGGGGGGGGGGGCTGGGTGTGCCCCGAGGATTGGGTTGAGAACCACTGGAGAAGGGGACTAATGCATAAGTACACGAGTGTTGCCATACTGGGACAGGCCGAAGGTCCATCGAGCCCGGTGTCCTTTTTTCAACAGTGGCCAATCCAGGTCACAAGTACCTGGCAAGATCCCAAAACAGTGCAATATATTTTATGCTACTTATACTAGAAATAAAGTGGATTTTCCCCAAGTCCATTTAATAACGGTCTATGGACTTTTCCTTTAGGAAGCCGTCCAAACCTTTTTTTAACTCCGCTAAGCTAATCGCCTTTACCACATTCTCTGGCAACGAATTCCAGAGTTTAATTACACGTTGAGTGAAGAAACATTTTCTCCGATTCATTTTAAATTTACTACATTGTAGCTTCATCGCATGCCCCCTAGTCCTAGTATTTTTGGAACGCGTGAACAGACGCTTCACATCTACCCGTTCAACTCCACTCATTGTTTTATAGACCTCTATCATATCTCCCCTCAGCCGCCTTTTCTCCATGCTGAAGAGTCCTACCCCCTTTAGCCTTTCCTCATAGGGAAGTCATCCCATCCCCTTTATCAGGGAGAAATGCCACCATGGAACATAGTCCAAAATT
Source organism: Microcaecilia unicolor (assembly GCF_901765095.1). Taxonomy (NCBI): domain Eukaryota; kingdom Metazoa; phylum Chordata; class Amphibia; order Gymnophiona; family Siphonopidae; genus Microcaecilia; species Microcaecilia unicolor. The sequence goes on from NC_044034.1 coordinate 16,648,115, forward strand.
CCTATAATGGAGCTGTCAGCTCGAGTCAGGCCTTGACACGCGCACCACAGTGTGTGGCATCCAGATTTGGATTCTCTGTCCATCAGAAGCGATGGGATCTGGACACCCCATGAAGATCAAGCTCAGAGAAGATGCGACATCAGCTGTGATTAGTGTAACACTCTCAAGCTGGTGAATAAACTCTGGAGCTTATTTTTTTTTTTTTCAAGGATCCAGTTTATTTGCAAATGTGCTTTTCTGCTTGTTCAGAGAAACATGACGGCTGCACTTCATCAACTGGACAAAAACATCACCCTCTCTCCGGTTTGGCCACAAATGAGTATCCAGGAAGAGGGCCGAAGAGTTTGATTTGTCTTTTTTGCTGTTGATATTTCGTTTCTCTTCGACGCAAGCGGTCATGGCAGGAAAATCATCCTGCTGCCTATGCTATACTGGGAATAGCTGTCTTGTGCTCTGGAATAATCACTCTGCCAGCTGTGATAAGCAAAGTCAACCAGTTTGCTTAATTAAGGGGGGGGGGTGTAGAGTTATTGATGATCAGCGGGTTAAACACAGAGGCCCCAGCTGATTCCAGTTTGTGGAGTGGGGGGGGGGGGTCCTCTGGAATGCATCGTTGCGCTAGCTGCGCGCTGACATTTCGAAGTGGCTGCTGCTGTCAGATTGAACGCTTCACGGCAGCTGCCTCTCTCTCTGGGCACTGATTAACTTGGGTCCAGTGCTTTTCTTTTCCTTCCTCAGCAAGATTGCTGAGAGAAGGACGGTGTTTTGGTTTAATACGACCCACTGGTGACACATTGGCAGTCTTTTCCTGTTCTGTTTTTCTTTTTTTTTTTCCTCATGCCAGGAGGGAATGTGCTGTGTCCAAGCAAGAGAAAGCTGCCTTGTGAGAAGACTTACCAAGATCTGAGCAGACAGTTCACTTCTTCCTCTGAGTTTTCCCTTCTGAGCGTCATTCAGTTTCTCACAGCCCCAAAGTAACATAGTAAATGACGGCACATAAAGACCTGAACGGTCCATCCAGTCTGCCCAACAAGATAAACTCATTTTACATGGTATGTGATACTTTATACCCGAGTTTGATTTGTCCTTGCCATTCTCAGGGCACAGACCGTAGAAGTCTGCCCAGCACTGTTCTTGTACTAAAAGTTCTGAAGATTCTGGAATCCTAAAGAGTTACAAGATTCCGGAATCCCAATGACTAGCAACATTCCATGTAGAACCCCAAAGAGTAATGTAGTAAATGACGTCAGATAAAGACCTGAACGGTCCATCCAGTCTGCCCAACAAGATAAACTCATTTTACATGGCATGTGATACTTTATACCCGAGTTTGATTTGTCCTTGCCTTTCTCATGGCACAGACTGTAAACGTTTGCCCACCACTGTTCCTGTACTAAAAGCTCTGAAGCTAACGTCGAAGCCCCTTAAAATTTACACTCCAGCCCATCCATATCTATTCAGCCACGATCTGGGCGCAGACCGTAGAAGTCCGCCCAGCATTGGTTTTACTCTCCAATTACCGGCGTCACCACCCAATCTCCGCTAAGATTCCGTAGATCCATTCCTTCTAAACAGGATTCCTTTGTGTTTATCCCACACGTTTGAATTCCATAACCGTTTTCATCTCCACCACCTCCCGCAGGAGGGCATTCCACGTATCTGCCACCCTCTCTGTGGAAAAAATACTTCCTGACATTACTCCTGAGCCTGCCCTCCTTCAAACTCAATTCATGTCCTCTAGTTCTACCACCTTCCCGTCTCTGGAAAAGTTTTGTTTGCGGATTAATACCTTTCAAATATTTGAACGTCTGTATCATGTCATCTCTGTTTCTTCTTTCCTCCAAGGTCTCTCCTCGTACGGTTGCAATGCAAATCTACTACTACTACTTATCATCTCTAAAGTGCTACTAGACGTACGCAGCGCTGTACACTTGAATATGAAGAGACAGTCCCTGCTCGACAGAGCTTACAATCTAATTAGGACAGACAAACAGGACAAACAAGAAATAAGGGAATATTAAAGTGAGGATGATAAAATAAGGGTTCTGAACAAGTGAATAAGGAGTTAAAAGCAGCATCAAAAAGGTGGGCTTTTAGCTTAGATTTGAAGACGGCCAGAGATGGAGCTTGACGTACTGGCTCACGAAGTCTATTCCAGGCATATGGTGCAGCAAGATAAAAGGAACGGAGTCTGGAGTTAGCAGTGGAGGAGAAGGGTGCAGATAAGAGAGATTTACCCAGTGAACGGAGTTCCCGGGGAGGAATGTAGGGAGAGATGAGAGTGGAGAGGTACTGAGGAGCTGCAGAGTGAAAGCACTTATAGGTCAATAAGAGGAGTTTGAACTGTATGCGGAAATGGATATGAAGCCAGTGAAGTGACTTGAGGAGAGGGCTAATATGAGCATAACGACACTGGCGGAATATTAGTCGTCCAGCAGAATTTTGAACAGATTGAAGAGGAGAGAGATGGCTAAGTGGGAGACCTGTGAGAAGCAAGTCGCAATAGTCTAAGCGAGAGGTGATAAGAGTGTGGATGAGGGTTCTGGTAGTGTGCTCAGAAAGGAAAGGGCGAATTTTGTTGATATTATAGAGAAAGAAACGACGGGTTTTAGCAGTCTGTTGAATATGTTGTTATTTTTCAAACGCACGTAATGGACGCGTGCCAAGTGGCATTTGGCGAGCATAGGTCATTACCGCCCAAATTCTTTACTGCTAGGTCAATGGCTTGCGGCAAGGTCTCAGACCCAAAATGGACCCGTGGCAATTTTGATTTTGCCGCACATCCATTTTCGGCAAAATAAAAGAGGCCTTTTCTATAGGCACACTAAAAAATGGATCGGCGCACGTCCAAAACCCACGCCTACTCTACCACAAGCCATTTTTCAGTGTGCCTTTGTAAAATGACCCCTAAGTACTTACATAAGTCCCTTCAAGCAGAATAGATTCACTTATATATGATTTAATTATTTTATTTATTTGTTACATTTATATCCCGCATTTTCCCACCTAGTTGTAGGCTCAATGTGGCTTACATAGTACTGGAGAGGCGTTACAGACTCCGGTGTAAACAAATACAATGTGATGTTGTGGTAAGATAAAGTTCATGTGGCCCAGCCACACTAGGGAATCGTACAACGGAAGAGTTGTGTTATGTCCATTACGTTCTTTAGTTTTGTTGTGTTGCAGAGATCAGGCATTTATGTTGGATCGGTAGGGTATGCCTTTTTAAACAGGTTAGTTTTTAGTGTTTTCCGGAAGTTTAGGTGGTCGTTCGTAGTTTTCAAGGCTTTCGGTAATGCGTTCCACAGTTGTGTGCTTATGTTGGAGAGACTGGATGCGTAAGTTGATTTGTATTTGAGTCCTTTGCAGCTTGGGTAGTGCAGATTTAGGTACGTTCGTGTTGATTCGGATGTGTTTCTAGTTGGTAGGTCGATCAAGTCTGTCATGTATCCCGGGGCTTCACCAGGATACATGATGTAATCTTGGAACATAATACCACATTGCCACGCGTCAGAAGTCCGAAATGTGGGTTTATTATTATGGATGCAGCATAGTCGTATCCATTATAAAAGCAAGATTAATCCAACAATATTGCTCAGCAACAACATTTGGCCTGCTGATTTCAACCTTAACATGTCTTCCTCTCCCCCGTTGAGATACACAGTACCTGCTCTCAAAGCATATGATACGAACGTGATTTAAAAATACACACACTTGATCCCGATCTGTCTTTATCATTTTGAGGATCCAGATTGTAGAAATCTGCCCAGCAAAGGCCTATCTTCCCTCCTACTGCTGTCCAAGCCCACTCCAGCCATTAGGTTATTGAAGTTGGATCCACAGAAGCTTAGCTGAAATTGGGTGGCGGGGGGAAGAGGGGTTGGTGGTTGGCTAGGATAGGGGAAGGCAGACTTATACAGGGTCTGTGCCAGAGCCGGTGATGGGAGGCGGGACTGGTGGTTGGGAGGCGGGAAATACTGCTGGACAGACTTATACGGTCTGTGCCCTGAAAAAGACAGGTACAAATCAAGGTAAGGTATACACATATGAGTTTATCGTGGGCAGACTAGATGGACCGTGCAGGTTTTTTTTCTGCCGTCATCTACTATGTTACTATGTAATTTGATTTTATCCTCTTTTTATAGAGGGATCCTCTGTGTTTATCCTATGCAGTTTTTGAATTCTATTCCCTCTTATGAATATTTCATTCTGGCCACCCATGTACCTGTTTTAAAGACGCAGATAAGAGGCATCTTCCTTAGACCTCCGTCCTGGAATAAAAAAATATGAATATTTACATACATTAAATAAAACTTCAGGCCAAATTTCCTAATTTCTCATCAGAAACATTCAGACTATTGGTACAATCATTAACATTATCCCAATAATTTTAATGCCATATATACTGGCTGTAAGGAGTACCTGTTGAAAAAAAACTCCAAACAGCTCAAAACACTGCGGCCAGATTCATATACAAAATCTCCTGTTTTGAAAGTGCCTCCCATTTATTAATCAAATTATACTGGCTTCCCATCAAAGCGAGAATCACCTTCAAATTATGTACCTTTATCTTTCAAATCCTAAATGCCACAGCTCCAGGCTATATGGTACCATTAATAAACTTACCTGAAAGAAACACTAAATATGAGACAAGAAACTATCTCAGACTCCACCTCCCAAATTGCAAAAAAGTAATCTACAAAACCGTCCTCTCTGCAGACTTCAATTACCTAGGAGCCAAATGGCGGAACTCCTTCCCACCCAAATAAGAAACATACAGGAATATAGTGGAGATGAAAACGGTAACGGAATCCAAAAATGAGTGGGATAAACATAAAGGAATCCTGTTCAGAAGGAATGGATCCTCAGAAGCTCAGCCGAGATTGGGTGGCAGCACTGGTGGTGGGAGGCGGGGCTGGTGGTTGGGAGGCGGGGCTAGTGCTGGGCAGACTTCTACGGTCTGCGCCCTAACAATGACAGATACAAATCAAGGTCAGGTATACACAAAATGTAGCACCTATGAGTTTATCTTGTTGGGCAGACTGGATGGACCGTGCAGGTCTTTTTCTGCTGCTATTCAAACAAACCCTCACAAAGAATGACCATATCTCAAACAATTAATTATTACCTGAATTGGTTATCACTCTATTTACCATTAACTTTCTCTTTGCTTCATGGTCAATTTCTCATTCATAATAGATTTTCTAAATGTTAAACATTCATAGCTATCCCAGTATGTTTATGTAACATAGTAACATAGTAAATGACGGCAGAAAAAGACCTGCATGATCCATCCAGTCTGCCCAACAAGATAAATTCATAGGTGCTACTTTTTGTGTATACCTTACCTTGATTTGTACCTGTCCTTTTCAGGGCACAGACCGTATAAGTCTGCCCAGCACTATCCCCGCCTTCCAACCACCAGCCCCGCCTCCCACCACCGGCTCTGGCACAGACCGTATAAGTCTGCCCAGCACTATCCCCGCCTCCCGCCACCGGCTCTGCCACAGACTGTATAAGTCTGCCTAGCACTATCCCCGCCTCCCAACCACCAGCCCCTCCTCCCGCCACCGGCTCTGGCACAGACCGTGTAAGTCTGCCCAGCACTATCCCCGCCTCCCAACCACCAGCCCCGCCTCCCGCCACCGGCTCTGCCACCCCATCTCGGCTAAGCTCCTTAGGATCCATTCCTTCTGAACAGGATTCCTTTATGTTTATCCCACGCGTGTTTGAATTCTGATACCGTTTATCGTTTCCACCACCTCCCGCGGGAGGGCATTCCAAGCATCCACTACTCTCTCCGTGAAAAAATACTTCCTGACATTTTTCTTGAGTCTGCCCCCCTTCAATCTCATTTCATGTCCTCTCGTTCTACCGCCTTCGCACCTCCGGAAAAGGTTCGTTTGCAGATTAATACTTTTCAAATATTTGAACGTCTGTATCATATCACCCCTGTTTCTCCTTTCCTCCAGGGTATACATGTTCAGGTCATCAAGTCTCTCCTCATACGTCTTGTAACGCAAATCCATTACCATTCTCGTAGCTTTTCTTTGCACCGCTTCAATTCTTTTTACATCCTTAAGATACTGTATTGTAAAATTGGATTCTTACAACAAATTACTTTCTTATGAATTATTCTTTGTTATGTATCCTATACTGTTTATTGTAAGCCACAATGAACTCAAACTCGTTTGGGATAATGTGGGATATAAATGTCACAAATAAATAATAAATAATTATATCTGCTAGATGGTGCATATAGAAATTGAGCATCATTGGGGATGGTGGTGAGTCCTGAGGAGCCCCTCCCCCAAAAGCTTCTGGGCATTGGGGCACTACACATTGTCCAGCACCATAAAAGAATTGTCCACCAGAAATGGTTCATTAATCTCATCCCATGGCTTTTCCTACCATCTCTATGCTGATGACTCCCAAATCTACCTTTCTACCCCTGATATCTCACCTTGCATCCAAACCAAAGTTTCAGCGTGCTTGTCTGACATTGCTGCCTGGATGTCTCAACGCCACCTGAAATTAAATATGACCAAAACCGAGCTTCTCATTTTCCCCCCCAAACCCACCTCCCCGCTCCCCCCGTTTTCTATTTCTGTTGATGGCTCTCTCATTCTCCCTGTCTCCTCAGCTCGAAACCTTGGGGTCATCTTTGACTCTTCTCTCTCCTTCTCTGCTCATATCCAGCAGACCGCCAAGTCCTGTCGTTTCTTTCTTTACAACATCCGTAAAATCCGCCCCTTTCTTTCCGAGCACTCTACCAAAACCCTCATCCACACCCTTATCACCTCTCGTTTAGACTACTGCAATCTGCTTCTTGCTGGCCTCCCACTTAGTCAACTCTCCCTCTCCAGTCGGTTCAAAACTCTGCCTCTCCCCTCTCCAGTCGGTTCAAAACTCTGCTGCCCGTCTCGTCTTCCGCCAGGGTCGCTTTACTCATACTACCCCTCTCCTCAAGACCCTTCACTGGCTCCCTATCCATTTTCGCATCCTGTTCAAACTTCTTCTACTAACCTATAAATGCACTCACTCTGCTGCTCCCCAGTATCTCTCCACACTCGTCCTTCCCTACACCCCTTCCCGTGCACTCCGCTCCATGGATAAATCCTTCTTATCTGTTCCCTTCTCCACTACTGCCAACTCCAGACTTCGCGCCTTCTGTCTCGCTGCACCCTACGCCTGGAATAAACTTCCTGAGCCCCTACGTCTTGCCCCGTCCTTGGCCACCTTTAAATCTAGACTGAAAGCCCACCTCTTTAACATTGCTTTTGACTCGTAACCACTCGCCTCCACCTACCCTCCTCTCTTCCTTCCCGTTCACATTAATTGATTTGATTTGCTTACTTTATTTTTTGTCTATTAGATTGTAAGCTCTTTGAGCAGGGACTGTCTTTCTTCTATGTTTGTGCAGCGCTGCATACGCCTTGTAGCGCTATAGAAATGCTAAATAGTAGTAGTAGTAGTCTCTTGTAACCAGAGCTAATATTGTGATGTTATAATGCCTCAGGCCACCAATAAGAGCCAACCTCATCAGTGATGTCACAATGGCTTGATTGTCCTATACTTGGCTCACTTTTATTACATAGCTCTTTGAGCAGGGACTGTCTTTCTTCTATGTTTGCGCAGCGCTGCATACGCCTTGTAGCGCTATAGAAATGCTAAATAGTAGTAGTAGTAGTAGTAAATGTGACGCAAAGCCAGGAAGAGCTGCTGGATTCTCAGTTAACTGGGAACAAAACTGCCTGATATATGTAAACAGTGAGGTCAGGAGGATTAATATGTCATGACCACATCCTCAACTTAAAGAGTTTTTCTGATCTGCCAAATTCAGAGATATAATATATTCTATTAAAGAGTTTATCCATCTGATGTGTGGGATTAGCAGCTATATTTTCAATTAAATAGGGTCACTTGTGTGATGTGAAACAAGGTAGAAAGAAGGAAATAATTGTTTTACGCTGGAACAGAAAATCAATTCCTCATAAATGTTTCAGTGCTCTGAGCATTGAAGGGAGTTAGAGCTGTGATTTGAGAGCAGGGTGGACATTTTCGCTCAATGGTTCTTCTGAAGCAGGGATGGTAAAGCTGCTTTATTCTTCTGGGATTTGGGATCCCGGGACTCTGTAGACTCATTGGGTAGCAGTGTAGTCTTTTGATAGAGCAGTGAACCAACAGTCAGGAGAGCCTCTGGAATATGTGACACAATAGGGGGCTCCCTTCAGCATCGCACACTGGGAGAGACCAAAAGCTCATCAAGCCCAGCATCCTGTTTCCAACAGTGGCCAATCCAAGCCATAGGTGCCTGGAAAGATCCCAAACGAGTAAAATAGATTTCTTGTTGCTTATCCCAGGAATAAACTTTTTTAAACCTTGTTACTCCAACCACTTTTACCACATTCTCTGACAATGAATTCCAGAGTTTTCATTTATTTGGATTTTTTTTTAATTTGCTAAGTGAAGAAATATTATCCCCTATGTGTTATAAATGGACTACTCTAAACCTTACATTTTTGGAAAGACTAAACAAGTGATTCATATCTTACCTGTTCCACTCCACTCATTATTTTATAGACCTCTATCATATCTCCCCTCAGCTGTCTGTTCTCCAAGCTAATGAGCCCTTGTCTCTTTAGCCTTTCCTCATAGGGAAGTTGTCTCATACCCTTTATCATTTTTGTCGCCCTTCTCTGTACCTTTTCTAGTTCCGCAATTGCAGACAATATTCGAGGTGCAGTCGCACCATGCAGCGATACAAAGGCATTATGACATCATCATTTTTGTTTCCAATCCTTTCCTATTAATACCGAACATTCTATTTGCTTTCATAGCCACCACAGCACACTGAGCAGAGGGTTTCAACGCATCATCAACAACGACACAATCTTTTTAATGGGCAGTGACTCCTTATCAAGACTTTTGAGGCTTGATGACTTAAGGCCCCAATATCTTGGAGTATAACCTTGGCACACCAATCACCTGAAGTCTCTACTATTTTTATGAAGTCTCTTTTATTGAATAAATCACAGATAATTTACTCACAGACAGATGTTCAGAGGTGCTGCTCCAGGACACAGAGACTCCTTAATCTGAGAGCTGTTGGGGGTGAAGATCTGAAGAGAGGTAGATGTATTGCAGGGGGGGGGGGGGGGGGAAGGATTGTTGAACAGGTAGAAATGGTTCAAAGCTGGGTGACTGGAATGTGCGATATCTCATTAGGGAGGAGATATTTTCAAGGTAAAAAAACCAGGTTCGTTACAGGGAGTTTCAGCAGGGCAGAGCTGTCTGGAATAAGATGATGCATGCTCCGTGTCTCTGGCTAGATGGTGGTGGAATGCCTCATGGCTGAAGGGACAAAGAGGTGTTGAGGCTTCACACAGGCTCAGGGAGGAGAAGATAGAGACCAATGGGGACAGAGCCTGCCATCGGGTAGCAAGGGGTGGTCCTAGAGGATGGCTCTCGATTGGAGGGAAAGGTCATACCTGGCTGACCTCCCAGGACAGAGATAGTGAGAATGACCAGGAAATGATAGCAGGAGGACAAAAGAGCCAAGCTTGGCAGAGAGAGGGAGGAGGTCTTGGCAGCCTCACAACCAGTGGTAACAGTTCTTACACAGCCAAGCAAGTGTGGTTGCACTGCCTGTGAACTACATTACCCACAGGGCATTGCTCATGCATCTTTGCAGTGAGAAAGCGCAGCAATGATAGTCCTTAGAACTGAGAATAACAGTAAAAGCATTACACACATATTAGGATCACGTTATAAAATAGTGTGAGGCTGTCGGAGGACAGAACACTCCTAATGTGGAATCTTGCATCACATAGCTATAGTTTGGATTCCTGTTTCTACAATAGCCATACTGGGGCAATGGTCCATCTAGCCCAGTATCCTGTTTCCAGCAGTGGCCAATCCAGGTATCTGACAGAAACCCAACTAGTAGAACCATTCCACTCTACCAATCCCAGGGCAAGCAGTGGCTTCCTCTATGTCCATCTCAATAACAGACTATGAACTTTTCCTCCAGTAACTTGTCCAAACCATTTTTTAAACCCAGATACACTAACCGCCATTACCACATCCTCTGGATGCCGGGCGGAGGGAGGGGGAAATATGACGATAGCAGAGACAGAGGGAAAGTTGCAAAAAAAAAAAAACTGTATGGATGGATGGGGGTGGGGGTTGGAAGGAGTCTCAGAGGGGACTAGGGAGAAAGCAGGTTTGTCCTCATGAAAGGAGGATTTCTAGCTGGGATGCTGTTCAGTGCTTGTTGTAGAGTGAGGGGCTGGGAGCTGTAATCAGACAGATTTGCACAGTGATTACACTTGCCTTGTACCCAGAAGCGACCTCTGTAAATGCCAGCAAAGAAATATATCAGGATAGAGGCATAATCTGTGCTCCTTATTTACCCAGCCTTCTGGGCAATCAGCGGGAGGTTGTTAGGAAAGACATTTCAATGGGTTGATTTTCATGGCAGGGTTAGAGGAATCCTGCAGAAAATCTCCACATTACTGTTTTGTTCTCATTATTTCAGCACTAAATTGCATAAGATTGAAGCTACTGCCTTGCAACTTTCCACCACTACTCTCGGCTTTCCACCTGGATGGAGAAAACTGAAATGCCAGGCTCTGGCACCCTCAGGCCTCGGAATAAAGATTCTGCTCTCTAATGGAAACATGAAACGCAGAATTTCCAGGTGTGCTTTCGACGCATCTGGAAACCATCAGTTCATCTGTGGCAGAGTGCAAGCTTCTTTAACTTGTGACTCATCTATTTTAGGGGGTCCCATCAACCTTTCCCTCTTTATAGACTTCATGTAATGGCTTCCTTTTGACTTCCTAGCAATAAAGGCCTGTGAGAGAAGGAAGGAATCAGGGATGGGGCAGAAAGGTAAAGACAGAACTGGGGATGGAGCGGACAGAAAGGACCAGAGTGGAGGAGAAACACCTGCAGCCTAGTCCCTCCTGCTGCCTCTTCAGAGCTCCTTCCTAGGCCCCTTTTATTCACATAAGTATTGCCACACTGAGACAGACCAAAGGTCCATCGAGCCCAGTATCCTGTTTCCAACAGTGGCCAATCCAGATCACAAATACCTGGCAAGATCCCTGAAAAGCTCAACACTTTTCATGCTGCTTATCCCAGAAATAAGCAATGGATTTCACAAGTCAATTTAATAATGGTCTATGGACTTTTCCTTTAGGAAGCCGTCCAGACCCTTTTAAAACCCCGCTAAGCTAACCACCTTTACCACATTCTCTGGCAACGAATTCCAGAGTTTAATTACACATTTTTACACCCACGATCCATTTATTACTTTTCTTTATGAAATATTTGCATGCATTCATGCTTTGTGTGTATCAGTGTAATGTCTCCATGGGGCGCTGAGGAAGATTTACTTGTCAGCTGTTTACAGTAGCCTGCGGTTACTTGGGGATGTCAATAACGTGGTGTCCGGCCAGATTTGCTCTCCTAGTGAACACCCTTTCTCTGGCTCACAGACTGTTAAGGGTTCCTCTCTGATAAGCTTCAAGATTAAATTTGTAAAGGAATATTTAGGCCCAAAATTATAAACAGTAAAGGGGTCTTTTACTGAAACTTAGGTTGAGTTATCTGCAGCAGGGCCTATTTTAGTAAAAGCTTTAGTAAAAGACCCCCTAAAAGAAGTTTTAAAAAAGGACCGAAGACCAATTCTTTGTTTTAAGGTAAAAACCCCCTTTAATGTGCACTGAAGTAATGAACTATGAAAAGCAAAAGGTAAGCAGTCCAGAATATGAAAGACTGGATGGACCGTGCAGGTCTTTTTCTGCCGTCATCTACTATGTTACTATCCAGCTCATAATCGAAAGTGATCGCCGGCCATTTCCCAACACAAATCGGGAGATGGCCGGCGATCTTGGAAAAGCGGCGAAATCGGTATAATCGAAAGCTGCTTTTTTTGACAGCATCGCCGCTTTCCCGTCGCCTCGCCGGCGAAAGTTCAAAGGAGCGTGTCGGCGGCGAAGCGAAGGCGGGATATGGGCGGGTATGGGCGTGGCTACCAGATAGCTGGCTTTCACCAATAATGGAAAAAAAATACGGCGTTAAGCAGTATTTCGCTGGGTTTACTTGGTCCTTTTATTTTCATGACCAAGTCTCAAAAAGGTGCCCAAACTGACCACATGACCACCAGAAGGAAGCGGAGATGACCTCCCCGTACTCCCCCAGTGGTCACTAACCCCCTCCCACCAAAAAAACCCACTTTAAACACTTTTTTTCCAGCCTGTATGCCAGCCTCAAATGCCGTACCCACCTCCATGACAGCAGAATGTGTTGTATCCTCCGACAGCCTTTCCCTGGTTGCGATGTGGCTCTCGGGTGAGTGTGACACCTTTTCTGTTAGGTGCCCTGCAGAGTCACATTAGCAATGCATTGTGGTGGGTGTAGGGTACTGGGCTCTACTCCCATGGTGCTTTTCCCCCCTGCTAACTGGGTCAGAGTGTACCCTGTTTTGTTTCCTGTTGTAGTCCATGCGGTAGTGGCCATTTTTAGTTCCCTTTCCTGTGTTACCCACGTTAGAGAACGTAGTTCTTACCTTGAATGGTGCTGAAAGAGGGCATTGTACACCATTGTGCCAGCTCTGACCTACTGCTTATCTTAGTACTAGGGGACTCTTTGCCAGTGGGGCACAACCTCTGATCTGCAGTTAACTGTGAGTAAACGTGGTTATTTCAAGAAAGGACTTTTTCAGAGAGATTAGTCTTCAGGTGTGAACTGGTGTGCCAAAGTTATACAGCAGCAATAAGTCCTAGAGGCTGTATGCAGGTCCCTGGAGCAGTTTTAGTGGGTGCAGTACATTTGTGGGTAGTGGGTTTTGGGGGGGGGGGGAGTTGGGGGGCTCAGCTCCCAAAGTAAGGGAGCTATGCACGTGGGAGCTTTTCTGAAGTCCACCGCACTGACCCCTAGGGAGCCCGGTTGGTGTCCTGGCATGTCAGGGGGCCAGTGCACTAAAAATGCTGGCTCCTCCCATGGCCAAATGCCTTGGATTTGGCCGGGGTTTGAGATGGCCGACATAAATTTCCATTATCGCTAAAAAACGAAGCCAGCCATCTCAAACCCCGGCCAAATCCAAGGCATTTGGCTGGCCGGAACCGTATTATCGAAACAAAAGATGGCTGGCCATCTTTTTTCGAAAATACGGGTCTGGCCAGCTGTTTGCGGCATCGCCAAAATACATCACCGGCCATGTATTTCGCCGGCGCCGTTCGATTATTCCCTTCTATGTTACAATACAAATTACAAGCGATTGATAAAAGATACTTAGCGGCCCATTTTAGTAAGCTACGCTAAAAAGTTGCGCTTGTGTGCAGAGGCTTTGCAATTTAAGTGACTTTTAAAGACCTCCTCGTTTGCTGAAGCTTTTCTGTCAGTAGGACTGTGATAATTTTGTGCTGTCTTTACAGACCTAGAAAAGGTACAGAGAAGGGTCGCTGAAAATGATAAAGGGGATGGGACGACTTCCCTAAGAGGAAAGGCTAAAGTGGCTAGGGCTCTTCAGCTTGGAGAAAAGATGGCTGAGGGGGAGATAAGATAGAGGTCTATAAAATAATGAGTGGAGTGGAATGGGTAGACGTGAATTGTTTACTCTTTCCAAAAATACTAGGACTAGGGGGCACCCGATGAAGCTACAAAGTAATAAATATAAAACGAATCAGAGAAAACTTTTCTTCATTCAACATGTAATTAAACTCTGGAATTCATTGCCAGAGAATGTGGTGAAAGCAGTTAGCTTAGCGGGGTTTAAAAAAGGTTTGGACAGCTTCCTAAAGGAGACATCCATAGACCATTATTCAAATGACTTGGGGAAAACCCACTGCTTATTTCTGGAATAAGCAGCATAAAATGTATTGAACTTTTTTGGGATCTTGCCAGGTATTTGTGACCTGGATTGGCCACTGTTGGAAACAGGATGCTGGGCTTGATGGACCTTTGGTCTGTCCCAGTGGGGCAACACTTATATACTTATGTATTTAATTGATTTTGTTATGCATTTTACTTTGGTTTTTTTTTGTACACCGCTCTGTTTTAAACGGTATAGAAGTGTGGAAAATAAAGAAAGTGGCCAGCACTATCCCCAGTGTGGGTCTTTCCCACATACTCAGGCCACTTATAGCATGGTAGTAAAATGGCCCCATTTTCCATTATTTCCCATTAATGGCCGGGTGTATGAACACTTACCAACGTCTATTTTGCAGGCATACGCTAACCACATGTTAATCGGTTAGCATGTGGAGATGTAGCCGTGATTTTATTTATTTATTTAACACATTTATACCCCACACTTTCCCACTAGTTGCAGACTCAATGATTAGCCCAGTACACACTTACTTTCCACACCACAGACATGCCCCCAGTGCTAAAAAAATAAATTCTATTTGTTTAGCGCATGGGAAGCGTGTGCCGATCCCAAAATTACTGAGCGCACCCTGGGGTAGGGCTTTACAACTCATGGTAAGCACCTGTTAGTGCTTAGTAAAAGGGTCCCTTATTGATTTAAAAGATTCCTGTCCCACATTAACTATAAATCTAAGCACCTTTGGTTCACCGGTGGTGAACGCTTGGAATGCCCTCCCGCGGGAGGTGGTGGAGATGAAAACGGTAACGGAATTCAAACATGCGTGGGACAGGCATACAGGAATCCTGTGCAGAAGGAATGGATCCACAGAAGCTTAGCTGAAATTGGGTGGCGGGAGGAAGAGGGGTTGGTGGTTGAGAGGCTAGGATGGGGGAGGGCAGACTTATACGGGGTCTGTGCCGGAGCCGGTGATGGGAGGCGGGACTGGTGGTTGGGAGGCGGGAAATACTGCTGGACAGACTTATACGGTCTGTGCCCTGAAAAAGACAGGTACAAATCAAGGTAAGGTATACACATATGAGTTTATCGTGGGCAGACTAGATGGACCGTGCAGGTCTTTTTCTGCCGTCATCTACTATGTTACTATGTTACTTTCCCAGTATGGCAATACTTATGTATGCTCCGCTGCATTCCTGTTTTCTGACATATAGAGGTGTGCATGAAACTCTGTTACCTTTTGTACAGTGCACTAGTGAGTTTTGCGTGTGTGTGTGTGTGTACTGTGTGTGTATGTGTCTCCTTACTGTGTGAAGGGAGACAGAGTATGCAGGGGCTTCGTGCGTGGGTGTGCAAGAGCTCTCCTGCTTCTGTTGTCATTGTGGCAGCAGGAGTCTGTGCACTGTTATGTGTGTTGAAGATTGGGGGGGGGGGGGGGAAGCATGTGTTTTTCCAGCTACGTATCTCATCTCCCTTACCATGTCCGAATCTTGGTCTGTAACCCGCCAGCCTTTAATCTGTAGCACAGCGATCCAGTACACCACGACATGTAATTTCCTGAACGACGGATTCCACCGGAGAGGTCAGGGAGTCGCAGTCTGCCCGCCACAAACATCTGACTCATTTTTTCAACTGGCAGCCATCGGAGAGAATTGAAAATGACACCATGCTATTAAATGCACACAGATCTGGAATTAACAGAAGAGAAAGTTAAATACAAGGGTCTGAAATTTGTCAGCTCAGTGTAAGGATCCCTGTTTTCAGCTGGATGTTTGTATAAGAAGCTGCAGGAAGGGGACGAGATTTCTAAGGAAAATGTCCTTTACCCTAGAACCTTAAGGGTCAATATGAAAAGCTATTTAACAGGCCGGTTAAATCACCGGCCGGTTAGTGCCACTGAAAACGGGCTATTTTGGGGGCATTCTGAGGACGAAGTTGGCACGTGGCTGGTTAAGTGCTAATATTCAACGTGCATAAATAGGACGGCCTTACATGCTCCAATTCCAGTATTCTATAAATCTCAATGTTGCTCATGCCCCTCCCCCGTGAACTCCGTTCGCTGGGTAAATGTCTCCTGTCGTCCCCCTTCTCCCCCACTGCTAACTCCCGGCTCCGTTCCTTCTATCTCGCTGCTCCCTATGCCTGGAATAGACTCCCTGAGCCAGTACAACAGGCTCAGTCTCTGGCTGTCTTCTAGGCTTAAAGCCCACCTCTTTGCTACTGCTTTCGGCTCCTAACCATGACTCTCTTACTCAGCACCCTCACTTATCAACCCTACCACTGCAATTTCCCCACCCCTAGCTGTCTGTTCGTCTGTCCAATTTAGATTGTAAGCTCTGTTGAGCAGGGACTGTCTTTTCATGTTCATTTGTACAGCGCTGCGTAAGTCTAGTAGCGCTATAGAAATGTTTAATAGTAGTAGTAGTAGTATGAGCCAAGTATAGGACAGTCAAGCCGTTGTGACATCACTGATGAGGTTGGCTCTTAGGCATTGGTGGACTGAGGCATTATGACATCACAATGTCAGCTCTGGTTAAATCACTGCTTTGAGCCAAGTATAGGACAGTCAAGCCATTGTGACATCACTGATGAGGCTGGCTCTTAGGCATTGGTGGACTGAGGCATTATGACATCACAATGTCAGCTCTGGTTAAATCACCTCAGCTCCTCAGTACCTTTCCGCTCTCATCTCTCCCTACACTCCTCCCCGTGAACTCCGTTCGCTGGGTAAATGTCTCCTGTCGTCCCCCTTCTCCCCCACTGCTAACTCCCGGCTCCGTTCCTTCTATCTCACTGCTCCCTATGCCTGGAATAGACTCCCTGAGCCGGTACGTCAGGCTCAGTCTCTGGCTGTCTTCAAGTCTAGGCTTAAAGCCCACCTCTTTGCTACTGCTTTCGACTCCTAACCATGACTCTCTTACTCAACACCCTCACTTATCACTTATCACCCCTACCACTGCAATTTTCCCACCCCTAGCTGTCTGTTCGTCTGTCCAATTTAGATCGTAAGCTCTATTGAGCAGGGACTGTCTTTTCATGTTAATTTGTACAGCGCTGCGTAAGTCTAGTAGCACTATAGAAATGTTTAATAGTAGTAGTAGTTTGTGCTAAGCCATTTTGTATAGCACTTAGGCCTTGATGCCCGAGGAATATGGCAACATCCTACTCACCCCAATACCAAAGGACACCAAGAAAAACACAAACGACCTAACCAATTACCACCCAGTTGCGTCCATACCACTAGTAGTCAAACTGACGGAGAGCTTGGTGACCAAATAGGTTACGGAATACATGGACTAGTTCTCAATACTACACGACTGACAGTCAGGGTTCCGCCCCCACCACAGTACCGAAACTGTCCTAGCCACACTCCTGGCCAAATTCAAGCAAGAAATAGCCACAGGTAAAAGTATATTTCTCCTCCAATTCGACTTGTCGAGCGCATTCAACATAGTAAACCACAATATACTACTAAGACTCCTTGGCTATTTCGGGATTGATGGAAATGTACTTAACTGGATAAAGGGTTTTCTAACCACCAGAACTTACCGAGTAAAATCAAACTCAAACATATCACCACCGTGGAAAGCTACCTGTGGAGTGCCTCAAGGATCACCATTATCACCAATACACTTCAACATGATGATGATCCCACTGGCAAAGTCCCTATCCAACCGAGGCCTCAACCCGTTCATCTATGCAGACGACGTCACTATCTACATCCCCTTCAGTCATGACCTGACAGAAATAACCAATGAAATCAATGACAGCCTGAACATCATGAACTCCTGAGCAAATTCATTCCAACTGAAACTGAACACTGAAAAAACACACTGCCTCATCCTCTCATCTCAACATAACAAGTACAAACCCACAACCATAAACACCCTAGAACACACCCTCCCTACCTCAGACAGCCTAAAAATACTCGGCGTCACAATCGACCTCAACCTTACCCTTGAGAGCCAAGTAAACTGCGTAATAAAGAAAATGTTCTACTCAATGTGGAAACTTAAACGAATAAAACCTTTCTTCCTCAGGGAAATCTTTCGAAACCTAATACAATCAATGGCCCTAAGCCATGCAGATTACTGCAACGCAATCTATGTGGGGTGTAAAGAACAACTTGCAAAAAACCTCCAGACCGCCCAAAACACAGCTGCCAGGCTGATATTTGGTAAATCACGCTTCGAAAGTGATAAAACCCCTCCGAGAAAAGCTGCACTGGCTCCCAATCAAAGAACGGATCATCTTCAAAATCTGCACTTTTGTCCACAAAATTATCTACGGTGTAGTCCCAGGATACATGATAGACCTCATAGATCTACCCACCAGAAACAGAATCGGATCATCACGATCATACCTAAACTTACATTACCCAATATTGCAAAGGACTTAAATACAAAACAACTTACGCATCCAGCTTCTCCTATGTAAGCGCACAACTATGGAATGGACTCCCAACAGCTGTAAAAACAATCCATGACCATCTAAACTTCAGAAAATCACTAAAAACCAACCTCTTCAAAAAGGCTTACCCCACGTAAATCCAACGTAAATCCCCACGCCCAGCAACACAGCACAACCAATGATCTTACTGGACAATATACAATCTTCATTCCCTTCGACCTGGTGTGCCACAGTCTGTTGATCCAATCTGATTAGCGACAACAAAGGAAGACTCCAGTCGGCTCCTGAGCAACAGGCGCTTCTTACAAGTCGCTTGGCTGCTTATGACATCTCATGTTTGCTGGGTTACCTAACGCCAGCTCCGAGATGGCGTAAGGTTCAGGGCACTCTTCTTTCAGCATCGGGGTGAATTGATAGTCACCTTATCAAAATGTGATTTGCATGCAGCTTGTGCTATCCTCTGGCACGATCGTTGTTTCCCATGCCAGAGGCTTCCGAGCATTCAGTGGTAGCAAATGCGGGTGCTAGTCCGGTGCTAATGGCCTCTAGTGCCCGCATTTGCTTTTCAGCATTGGCACCTTAGGCATGCAACCTCCATTTACATGTACTACTTACCATTTCTATAGCACTACCATTCATGCACAGCACTGTACACTGGACAGGAAGAGAAAGTCCCTGCTCCACAGAGCTTATAATCTAATTAGGACAGACAAACAGGACAAATAAGAGATAAGGACAAAGAGTAGCAAGATTCCGGAATCCTAGAGTAGCAAGATTCCGGAATCCAAAGAGTAGCAAGATTCCGTGCAGAAACCCAAAGACTACTGCTACTACTTATCATTTCTATAGCGCTACTAGACATACACAGTGCTGTACACTGGACATGAAGAGACAGTCCCTGCTCGACAGAGCTTACAATCTAATTAGGACAGACAAACAGGACAAATAAGGGATAAGGACAAAGAGTAGCAAGATTCCGGAATCCAAAGAGTAGCAAGATTCTGTGCAGAATCCCAAAGAGGAGCAAGATTCCGGAATCCTTGAGTAGCAAGATTCTGTGCAGAATCCCAGAGAGTAGCAAGATTCCACAATCCCAAACACTACTACTTATCATTTCTATAGCACTACTAGACGTATGCAGCGCTGTACATTGGACATGAAGAGACAGTCCCTGCTCGACAGAGCTTACAATCAAATCAAGACAAACAGGACAAATAAGAGAATTACTTAAGGTGGGAATGATAGACATGGGTACTGAACAAGTGAATAGGGGTTAGGAGCTAAAAGCAACATCAAAAAGGTGGGCTTTTAGCCTAGATTTGAAAACAGCCAGAGATGGAGCTTGACATACCGGCTCAGGAAGTCTATTCCAGGCATATGGTGCAGCTATAAATTTGTGTGAATGTCAGTATTTAAGTGCCCCGAATGAAGAGAACACAGTACAAACCTACAGACCCTCTAAAGCCCTGGTACAGACAATTTTGCATTGAACTTATGCTGCATTTCTGTTACGGCCAGGCTTTCTACATATCCTCACCCACCATTATAACATCTACATAAACTGAGCAGAACTGCTGTGCTGATCCATGCAAGCGTCATCTAATATATTTAAAGCATGGACAGCTGAGGAGCAGATCCTCAGAGCTCTATGAAGTGTAACCCTGATACAAGTAAAGCATGAATGTGACATGGAGAGTGGACAACATATCTTCCTCAGAACCTCGTTCAGGCATTTCTCTGATATATGGAAAGTATGAATGCAGCATGAACAGCTGCAGAGTGGATTTAATTAAACTCTGGAATTTGTTGCCAGAGAATGTGGTAAAGGTGGTTAGCTTAGCGAGGTTTAAAAAAAGGTCTGGACCGCTTCCTGTAGGAAAAGTCCATAGACCATTATTAAATTGACTTGGGGAAAATCCACTGCTTATTTCTGGGATAAGCAGCATAAAATGCATTGAACTTTTTCCGGGATCTTACCAGGTATTTGTGACCTGGATTGGCCACTGCTAGAAACAGGAGGCTGGGCTTGATGGACCTTTGGTCTTTCCCAGTGTGGCAATACTTATGATTTTCATCTGAGCCCATTTCTGCATCAGAATCCCAAACAGCCTTAGGAGAAATGTATGCGACTGCGCAATGCACCACTTCTCTCCACCACATCATTCCACAAGCCTCTCAGCGAACGTGACTAGCTGCCCAGATGAAAAACGGACAAAGGTCGCAGGAATCCTCACCGGTCTGTCAATCCCTATATAGCATTGCACTGCCCTGAAACAGCTCATATGGTCCAGCATCAAACGACCCAACCTGTCTGAGCTATGCCATACCTGTACCCTCAAGAGCTTGACACCAACTTGTGAATAGCTCAGATCATCTCAGCGCCACACCATGTTAATGTGGTGCTGGAACTGATCAGCTGTTCTGGGGCAGTGCAGGTGAAAAGTGCAACAGTAGAAAGGTGAGACTGACTAGCTGTTTTCAGGGGGGTGTTGGTGGTAAGGAAGGTATAAGCAGACTGGCTGGTTGGGGAAGAGTTAGACAGCTGACTGGGAGACATCTGGATGGCTAACTGGGACTGGAGCAGGGCGTAGCCAGACAACAGATCTTGGCTGGGCTTAGGCAAGAAGTGGGTGGGCACCAAGTGTTCTCCTCCCCCCCCCCCCAAGATATATGCTTCTTTCCACTATGGCAGTCTGCAGCAGGCATGCGCTGAAAACTGAGCATGCACAGGTGCCGGTATCATGGAGAGTAGTGTTTTCGTTACCATCAGAGGGAAGTCTTCAGCTGGCAGAGCTTGAGATCCCCACCAGCTACCGCTAAATTTGTGCTACTGTCGGGTGGGCCTGAGTTCTAAGTGGGTGGGCCCCGGCCCACCCAGACCCACCTGTGGCTACGCCACTGGACTGGAGGGATGGTTGACTAGTTGAGGAGGGGTTTGTGACTTCACAGTTGATCATAGGACACTTCATCACAGTGGACAGTTCATTGCATGACTTCTTCATGGACTCAAGCTAAATGTCTTCAACTTATATGTGTAGAGGACTTGCGGCAAATGGTAGGGCTGTGCTGGCACACCAGGCATGTAGCCAGACCTCAATTTTGGGGGGGGACTTGTGGGGGGGCATATTTTGCCCCACCTCCCTGCTTCTCTCCGCTCCCCGATGCAATCCCACATACCTGGGCCTTCGTCCAGCACTGTTTGCTGCCACACACCACCTGCCCTGCTTCCCCCTGTGGCATGCATGCTCGGCTTTAATCAAATTGAGCATGTGCAAGGGGGGTAGGGAAGCAGGGCAGGCGGCACTGTGGTGAACAGCACTGGAGGAAGGCTTCTGTTGGTGGGGCTTGAGGACCCTCACCAGCCAAACCAGCAGACCTCTGGGGTCCAGAATCTAATTTTGGGGGGGGGGGGGGGGGGTCCAGGCTCCCAAGCCTCCCATGGCTATGCTACTGTGGCACACATCTGCACCTGTTCTTCTGCACCTATATTTGAGCCTCGGTAATTTCAAAATGATATATATGGTGCTTAATGTTCGGCGCCAAATTTTCAGCGGGGGAAAAAACATTCTAACGGCTGCAAGGCGCTGAAACAGGACTACATGTACTCAACTTGTGCATCATGAATATGCTTGGAAAGCCTGGGTTTAAAAAAGATTTGGACAAATTCCTGGAGGAAAAATCCATAGTCTGCTATTGAGACAGACATGGGAAGCAACTGCTTGCCCCTGGGATTTGTAGTATGGAATGTTGCTACTCTTTGAGATTCTGCATGGAATCTTGTCAATCTTTAGGATTCTAGAATCTTGCTGTTCTTTGGGATTCTACATGGAATGTTGCTACTCTGAGATTCTGCATGGAATCTTGTCAATCTTTAGGATTCTAGAATCTTGCTACTCTTTGGGGTTCTACATGGAATGTTGCCACAATTTGGGTTTCTCTCAGGTACTTGTGACCTGGTTTGGCCACTGTTTGGAAAACAGGATACAGGGCTAGATGGACCATTGGTCTGACCCAGTATGACTACTCATATGTTCTTATGTTGTAACTTGCACACAACAGTGATGAACGCTGAAAACGGCGAAAATTCATCACCAGTAGGCAAGTACATAGTACATATCAGAGTTGGGTTGGGGAGGATGGGAACAGGGTGAGGGGGAAGAATGAGGTAGCATCTTGGAGATCTGTATAGATAGAACACGAACGAGAATCATGGGTGTGTGGCTTCAGTACATGTTTAGCGAGGCTCAATTGTAGGCATAAAAGAACAGGTGCCAATGAGTGCCTGCACTTCAGGTTTCCTTTAAACATGCACACAAAGAAACCAAGGTTACCGGTATGCTGTGCACCCCCCCCCCCCCCCCCCCCCCCCACACACACACACACAATTTCCTGCAAGTTTTCCTGTCAAATCTGCAGAACAACGTTATGAGCTAAGTGCTGACTATTTAAAAGATTGACGAGATATTTATTTATTGCAAAAATTAAAAAAAAATATACTGCTTTTTCTAAAAAATGCAAAAAAGATGAAAAGATGTTCTCATAAAATTAAAGCTATTTCATTAAAGCCCGAGACTGATAACGATTAGGACCAGGTTCCCTCATGAAACAAGTCACCACTGATATCTGGAGCTTGAGATTGATTATATATTGTGCCATGCCTGGTTATATTTCGATTGAGATGACTTGCGAACGCTGGGTGTTGTAGTAACATATTGTCCTTTAAGCATGGAGTTCTTCTGTGGGGAACTTGGATAACAACCACTCTGTAGCAGAAAATAATCCTAAATGATGATGGGGCCCTGCCCCAGGGGTCTCTAGGGGCTACCATTGGCCCCTAGGCTTTGCATTGAAGAACACTGAGGGGCCCTAACGCACGCACAACGCATGTCAACTTGGAGTTACCACCCAGCTACCACGTGGCCCGGGGTGTAATTAAATGTTTTACGTGTGTCCACTATGTGCGCTGGAAAATAATTTTTTTTTCCTGTGCGCAGCTGAAACCGGGCGGTAATTGTCATTCTATGCACGTAGATGGTTACCACACGGTTACCGCGCTAAGTCAATGAGTGGCGGTACGGTCTCAGGTCCGAAATGGATGGCGCCAATTTTTATTGTGCCGCGCATCCATTTTCAGCAAAAATATTAAAAAGGGATCTTTTTCACAGGCACGCTGAAAAATGGATCTGCGCACGCCCAGAACACGCACCTGCACTAGCGCAGCCCGTTTTTCAGCGCACCTTGGTAAAAGGGACTCCTGAGTTAGGGAATTGTTCTTTTCAGACCACTTCGTCACCCTGTCAGCCGCACAAAGCCAATACCCACAAACACACATATACACATGCAGAGAGATTGCAAATAATTCCATGAGACATGCTCCTTATGTCTCCCCCCCCCCAACACACACACACAATGCAACCCCCCTCCCTCTGTGCTGTCACACCCTTTTTTTCCCCTGCTGTGCTGGCTCATAGTGATTCAAATGTGCATTTTTTTTTTTTTTGAAATCGAAAAGTGAAACCTACTGACTGAACCGTATAGCTTAGTTAATGACTGTTCTGTATGGATAACACCTAGCGATTGAACGGTGTTTGTTACTGGTTGCTCTATTATGAACAAGTGTTGAAGTATAAAATATTTGTTGCTATAGGGCTATGGCACCCTGTGATAATGGTTAGATATATCATCATCACACTATTTCATTGTATTGTTCTTTAGGTAGAGGAGTGTGGAAGCCGTGTTAGTCCACTCTTAAGGTTATCAATAGAAATCAAACAAAATAAAACATGGAAAAGAAAATAAGATGATACCTTTTTTATTGGACCCTGTCAGACTGTCATAGTAATGCTTGGCTGTTTTCACTTATATACACTGTCAGCTAGCACATTTGCTTATTTCCGATCTGAGGAAGAAGGGCAACCTTCGAAAGCTAATCAAGAAATGTATTAAGTTATGTCCAATAAAAAAGGTATCATCTTATTTTCTTTTCCATGTTTTATTTTGTTTGATTTCTATTGATAACCTTTAAGAGTGGACTAACACGGCTACCACACCTCTCTACATGTAGAACCCCAAAGAATAGCAAGATTCTGGAACCCTAAAGAGTAACAAGATTCCACGCAGAACCCCAAAGAACAGCAAGATTCCGGAATGCTAAAGAGTGACAAGATTCCACGCAGAATCTGAAAGAGTAGCAACATTCCATGTAGAACCCGATCTGGAAGAAGGGCAACCTTCGAAAGCTAATCAAGAAATGTATTAAGTTATGTCCAATAAAAAAGGTATCATCTTATTTTCTTTTCCATGTTTTATTTTGTTTGATTTCTATTGATAACCTTTAAGAGTGGACTAACACGGCTACCACACCTCTCTACATGTAGAACCCCAAAGAATAGCAAGATTCTGGAACCCTAAAGAGTAACAAGATTCCACGCAGAACCCCAAAGAACAGCAAGATTCCGGAATGCTAAAGAGTGACAAGATTCCACGCAGAATCTGAAAGAGTAGCAACATTCCATGTAGAACCCGATCTGGAAGAAGGGCAACCTTCGAAAGCTAATCAAGAAATGTATTAAGTTATATCCAATAAAAAAGGTATCATCTTATTTTCTTTTCCATGTTTTATTTTGTTTGATTTCTATTGTTCTTTACAAATCAACAGAACGTTTGAGCACTAGTCCATTCAGACTGTGCTACTCCTCTCTCTTCTGCAGGTCACAGACACAAACATACGTAGAAATCATTCCATGAACCATGCTCTTCGTGCTTGCCATGCTTGTTTCCCTATTGTAGTTTAAATTCACTAGTATTCAAAAACAGAAGCATAGGAATATACAACTACTAAGCCACATAGAGAGGCATAATCGAACGGTGCCGGCCATCTATATGGCCGGCGCCGTAAAGGGGTGGCGCCAACCGTACTATCGAAAACTTTTCTTTCGATAATACGGTTGGCGCCGGCCAAATCTCAACATTTAGGGAAAGGGGGAAGAAGAGTCAGGTAATGTCCATTGCGGTCTTTGGGTGCATTGTGTCACAAGTGTCCAGGTATTTTTTTTTTTGACCGGTCTGAAGTTTCTTTATGATTTCTTAAAACTGATTTGTTAGAATTAGGTGTCAAAAGTTAGGGATAAAGCAGCCAGAAAATATTCGCTTCATCTCGCTTCCTGTGCTGCTCCAGGGAATGTTCATTTGATTTATTTTCTTTTGGCCGTTTTGCCATCACGGGAGGAAAGAAGTTGAATGCACGCTCTTTCGAAAGAGTGCGGCACATACGTGCACTGTTCACACATGCACAGTGGTCTGCATACGTGCAATGGTTTCCGCGTGCACAATGGTTTGAATAGGCACTGTATTGGGAAAAGTGCACTTTAATAGGGCAAATTTGTTAATGACAGACAATGATATGGGAAATGTCAAATGACAGCCCATCTCAAGCACCTTTTGTAGGCATTCTGTTATAGGATTACCCTTATGAAGGTTCACCATTATTCACCAAAGATGTACAAACCTAGGAAATAAAACAGGATCAGCAAAGAGCACTGTTCCCTCTAGGCTGTGTGGGAGTCCTCCAACTACACTTCTGCCATTGGAGGGGGGGGGGGGGGTCAATGCCAGAGAATGTGGTACAAACAGTTAGCTTAGCGGGGTTTAAAAAAGGTTTGGATAATTTCCTAAAAGAAAAGTCCATAAGCCATTATTAAGATGGACTTGGGGAAAATCCACTGCTTAATTCTAGGATAAGCAGCAGAAAATGTACTGTTTTGGGATCTTTCCAGGTACTTGTGACCTGGACTGGCCACTGTTGAAAACAGGATACTGGGCTTGATGGACTTTCGGTCTGTCCCAGTACGGCAACATTTATGTTCTTATATGTTTTCAATCATTAGGACAGGCAGGTTTCCTGTAGTCCTGCAAAGCTTGCCTGCCACTCACTAGCCCCCCCCCCCCCCCCCCCCCCGCACACACCCAGCATGACAGTAGGTGGAGGACACCCGCACAGCTTAGAGAGAACAATGCCACAAGCCACCATCGATGTGTGCCAGAAGTAGATCTGGGGGCAGGGCTGGGCGGTCGAGGACATGCCCTAAATCTCCAGCTGAAAAAGTTGGCCCCCTTGGAAGCTCTGGATATGGGAGGGCTTAGTGGATGGGCAGAGACAGAGCTTGCCACCTTTAGGACGGGGGGGGGGGGGGGGGGGGGGCTCAGGGGATGAACACAGGGATGTACAGAGCCTGTCACCTCTAGGACTGGAGGGTTCAGGAGATGGTAACAGGCATTCAAAGCTTGTCACTTGTAGCACTGGAAGAATGGGGGGAGGGGGTAAAGAGCTTGTCACTTCTAAGACAGGAGGCCTCAGGAGAGAGGCGCAGGGATACAGAGCATGCCACAGATCTAGTCACCTCTTGGCAGGAGGACCCAGGGGATGGGCACACAGGATGCTAATTTGCAATGGGAATATCAATAGAAATCAAACAAAATAAAACATGGAAAAGAAAATAAGATGATACCTTTTTTATTGGACATAACTTAATACATTTCTTGATTAGCTTTCGAAGGTTGCCCTTCTTCCTCAGATCGGAAATAAGCAAATGTGCTAGCTGACAGTGTATATAAGTGAAAACATTCAAGCATTACTATGACAGTAAAATAGATACCATTGGAGATTCTACATGGAATGTTGCTACTATTGGAGATTCTACATGGAATGTTGCTATTCCACTAGCAACATTCCATGTAGAAGGCTGCGCAGGCTTCTGTTTCTGTGAGTCTGACGTCCTGCACATACGTGCAGGACGTCAGACTCACAGAAGCAGAAGCCTGCGCGGCCACATTGGTGATCCGCAAGGGCCGACTTCTACATGGAATGTTGCTAGTGGAATAGCAACATTCCATGTAGAATCTATAGAAATCAAACAAAATAAGACATGGAAAAGAAAATAAGATGATACCTTTTTTATTGGACATAACTTAATACATTTCTTGATTAGCTTTCGAAGGTTGCCCTTCTTCCTCAGATCGGAAATAAGCAAATGTGCTAGCTGACAGTGTATATAAGTGAAAACATTCAAGCATTACTATGACAGTCTGACAGGGTGGGAGGAGGGGGGTGGGTAGGAAGTATGCATGGGGACATCAAAGCATATCATTGATATTCTAACAGGGTGGGTGTGGATAGGTGAGGGGAGGGTGATCAACAGAGACATACAGCTTTATGGTTTATAATGGGCTAGGAACCCCAGATCCTTGTTATGTCCTTTCTGTTGAGTGTTAAAATATTCAATCATTCTGACTTCAAAGGTCTTACGTTCTTGTATGGTTTTAAAGTTACCTTTCAGGATTCTCACTGTGAAGTCACTGGTACAGTGTCCTGGTCCTGTAAAATGCTGACCAACAGGGGTGGGAGCCCTACTGGCACCAGTATTGTTCATGTGATGTCTATGTAAATTGAATCTTGTCTTAAGCATCTGGCCTGTTTCTCCAATATAGCATCCTTCGTTACATTTTTTACACTGAATGATATATACCACATTGGAAGATGAGCAAGTGAAAGATCCCTTTATGTTGAATGTCTTTCCTTTGTGGATGACTGTGGGGTCCTGTGAAATATTTTGGCATAGTTTACAACTGGATAAATTACAATGGGAATATGAAACCAGTCCCTGTTCTGCCTTTAACTGTGGGGAAAGCCTTTCTGCATCCTTCTGTTTGTGTTTGCTGGAATCGAGCAGCTCTTTGCTGGTTTGGGGATTGTTAAACTTTCTCCCCAGGCTCCACTCTCCGCTTTTCATTTCGTTTTCAAAGCTCTCATCTCTGTATTCTTGGGGCGGGAGCTGGGGAGCGCGGCTCCTTTTCATGTTCCCGTTGAAGAGGCTGGTGAATTGCACTACATTATTCAGAAAATGCTCAAAAGCGTCCCAGTTCAGGGATTCAAATTTTCTTTAGTAATTGAAAATTGTGTTGGATTATGGGTAAATACAATAGAACATTCTGTTTATTGAAGAGGTTTCATTAAGGGTAGAAATGGAGACCAGCTTGATACTCTGTAATCTCCAAGGCAAACACAGGCATCTCTGCAAATCCAGAGCCCCCAGTGCTTTTGATCTGCAAGCTGTCCACACCCAGTTTTTAGCACATTGTTTTAGATATATTTGACATGATAGAGGTATATAAAATAATGAGTGGAATGGAACAGGGGGATGTGAAGCGTCTGTTCACGCTTTCCAAAAATACTAGGACTAGGGGGCATGCGATGAAACTACAGGGTAGTAAATTTAAAACAAATCGGAGAAAATATTTCTTCACCCAACGCATAATTAAACTCTGGAATTCGTTGCCAAAGAACGTGGTGAAGGCGGTTAGCTTGGCAGAGTTTAAAAAGGGGCTAGACGGTTTCCTAAAGGACAAATTAGGGTGGTGGACTTTGGTCCTGGGGAACTGAGGAACTGAGTTCGATTCCCAGCACAGGCAGCTCCTTGTGACTCTGGGCAAGTCACTTAACCCTCCATTGCCTGCCGCATTGAGCCTGCCATGAGTGGGAAAGCGCGGGGTACAAATGTAACAAAAAAATAAAAAAAATAAACGGACTTGGAAAAATCCACAATTCCAGGAATAACATGTATAGAATGTTTGTACGTTTGGGAAGCTTGCCAGGTGCCCTTGGATTGGATTGGCCGCTGTCATGGACAAGATGCTGGGCTCGATGGACCCTTGGTCTTTTCCCAATGTGGCATTACTTATGTACTTATGACCATGCAGACTGACTAATCTGCATACTTTGTCTATGCTGAACTCCCCCCCCCCCCCCCCCCCCCCCCCCACACACACACACACACATCCTTGTGGCTCTTGCGATCTGGTTCAGGTCATTGGTACATCTTTGCCATGTCCAGAACTTTTTGTCCATAAGTACAGAAGTATTGCCACACTGGGACAGAGCAAATCACTCCTATCTGTACCCTTCTCCACCACCGCTAACTCCAGACTCCGCCCCTTCTGCCTCGCATCACCTTATGCCTGGAACAGACTTCCCGAGCCCATACACCATACGCCCTCCCTGCCCATTTTCAGGTCCTTACTCAAAGCCCATCTCTTCTCCTTTGCTTTTGGCGCCTAACCACCTTCCCCATTCATGATACCTACACTGACTACATAGTTTGTCACCTTTAGATTGTAAGCTCTCTTGAGTAGGGACTGTCCTTCCCCATGTTTAAACTTGTACAGCGCTGCGTAACCCTGGCAGCGCTATAGAAATGCTAAGTAGTAGTAGTAGTAGGTCCATCGAGCCCATCATCCTGTTTCCAACAGTGGCCAATCCAGGTCACAAATGCCCGGCAAGATCCCGAAAAAGTTCAACACATGTTATGCTGCTTATGCCAGAAATAAGCAGTGGATTTTCCCCCAAGTCATTTTAATAACGGTCTATGGACTTTTCCTTTAGGAAGCTGTCCAAACCTTTTTTAAACCCTGCTAAGCTAACCCGTGACTTCGTGGTGCTCCTAGAGTCTCCAGGAGTTTCTTCCTGGCCATCCATAAGTGAGTGAAATCCCGTGCCATCTGCAACAGAACGCTAAATTGTTCAGACAAACTTCACAGGAGTATTAGAAAGTCACTGGCTCACTTCTGGGATGTACTGCTTCCTGGCAGCCCCCTTGCGGTTTGGTCCTTCACTTGCCCAGGTGACTCACTGTGTTGGTGATCAATGAAGCCAGATAGCCTGCTCCTAGCACAGGAGCCTTCTTCCATTATTTCTTTATTTATTTGGATTTTGCTCATCCCTTTTTCAGCAGTAGCTCAAGGTGACTTACATTCAGCTACACTGGGTATTATATAACGGCATAACCAATCGTGCACATTAGTGACCATTTGAGCTGACAGAAACCTGGTCCTGCCATGTAGAGAAGGCATCTGACTGCACATGTCTGCATCTCCTCAACCCCAAGACAGTTAACACAGGAGCGGATAATGCAGTAGTGAGTTATCAGTCCCCTCAGCAGAACAGCACGTGGCTTTATCACACAGTGTTCAACACATGCTTCTCGCCTGACAAGAAACTTACCCAGGGGAAACACTGGAAGCTGGCCAGGATTTCCTGCATCGAGTAAAGTGCCGTAGGCCAACCAGCTGATACCTGATAAGAACGGAGTCTGTCTAGCTCGGCATTCCACGCTTGAGTCAGTTTTTTGGTTCTATATAAGTATAAAAGAAAATGGTTGGACGTAGTAACATAGTAAGTGACAGAAGATAAAGACCTGAACAGTCCATCCAGTCTGCCCAACAAGATAAACTCATTTTACATGGTATGTGATACTTTATATGAATACCCGAGTTTGATTTGTCCTTGCCATTCTCAGGGCAAAGACCGTAGAAGTCTGTCCAGCACTGTTCTTGTACTAAAAATTCTGAAGATTCTGGAATCCTAAAGGGTTACAAGATTCCGGAATCCCAATGAGTAGCAACATTCCATGTAGAACCCCAAAGAGTAACATAGTAACATAGTAAATGATGGCAGATAAAGACCTGAATGGTCCATCCAGTCTGCCCAACAAGATAAACTCATTTTACATGGTATGTGATACTTTATATGAATACCCAAGTTTGATTTGTCCTTGCCATTCTCAGGGCACAGACCCTAGAAGTCTGTCCAGCACTCTTCTTGTACTAAAAGTTCTGAAGCTAACGTCGAAGACCCTTAAAATTTACACTCAAGCCCATCTCTATCTATTCAGTCACAATCGGGGCGTAGACCCTTGAACTGTGTTCCTAAGTTAATGCCTTTGATAATGGAGTCTCTGAGCAGTAAGAGTTTTCTGCGTTTCACCAATCTGTCATTGGTTGGGGGATGTTTCTTGGGTTGTGCTACTTTCATAGCCTCTGGTTCCACCACGGTACTTCTTTTTCCACCATCATAATGACGCAAGGCTGCAAAAGAATTTGACAGGGGCAAAGGCTGGGAAGGTGAGTGCTTCTGTCTCACAGACCTTAGTCTACCGCGAGCCATATATTCCTCTGATGTTTCATTCTCTGTGGTAGTAAATTGGCTGGGAAATGAGTAATCCTGGGTGCTTCTTTAATTGAGATTTTGTTTTTTGTTACATTTGTACCCTGCACTTTCCCACTCATGGCAGGCTCAATGCGGCTTACACAGGGCAATAGAGGGTTAAGTGAGGTGCCCAGAGTCACAAGGAGCTGCCTGTGCCTGAAGTGGGAATCGAACTCAGTTCCTCAGGACCAAAGCCCACCACCCTAACCACTAGGCCACTCCTCCACTGTTGCTACTATTTGAGATTCTACATGGAATGTTGCTATTCCACTAGCAACATTCCATGTAGAAGTCGGCCCTTGCAGATCACCAATGTGGCCGCGCAGGCTTCTGCTTCTGTGAGTCTGACGTGCTGCACATCAGACTCACAGAAACAGAAGCCTGCGCAGACTTCTACATGGAATGTTGCTAGTGGAATAGCAACATTCCATGTAGAATCTCCAATAGTATCTATTTATTTTTGTTACATTTGTACCCTGTGCTTTCCCACTCATGGCAGGCTCAATGCGGCTTACATGGGGCAATGGAGGGTTAAGTGACTTGCCCAGAGTCACAAGGAGCTGCCTGTGCCTGAAGTGGGAATCGAACTCAGTTCCTCAGTTCCCCAGGACCAAAGTCCACCACCCTAACCACTAGGCCACTCCTCCACATGGAGCTGGAAGCCAGAAATCTAGTACCTTTGGTAGGTGGTCTCGGTCCTTTCTGAATGATCACAACAGAAACATTACCATCACAGCTCTTGCCAGATTCTTATGAGTAGGACATAAGAGCATAAAAATATGAGCATTGTCATACTGGAAAATTTGTTGAACACAGTTTTACACCTCGTTAGATGAAACCAATCCTATACGTAACTTTAGATTGTGAGGGTACTTGATGTGTTTGGCTTAATGTTTTTGAGGCTAGTGAAGGAGCATATGAAAAAGTGGTTGTCATGTACTAGACATAAGTACATAAGTACATAAGTAGTGCCATACTGGGAAAGACCAAAGGTCCATCTAGCCCAGCATCCTGTCACCGACAGTGGCCAATCCAGGTCAAGGGCACCTGGCACGCTCCCCAAACGTAAAAACATTCCAGACAAGTTATACCTAAAAATGCGGAATTTTTCCAAGTCCATTTAATAGCGGTCTATGGACTTGTCCTTTAGGAATCTATCTAACCCCTTTTTAAACTCCGTCAAGCTAACCGCCCGTACCACGTTCTCCGGCAACGAATTCCAGAGTCTAATTACACGTTGGGTGAAGAAAAATTTTCTCCGATTCGTTTTAAATTTACCACACTGTAGCTTCAACTCATGCCCTCTAGTCCTAGTATTTTTGGATAGCGTGAACAGTCGCTTCACATCCACCCGATCCATTCCACTCATTATTTTATACACTTCTATCATATCTCCCCTCAGCCGTCTCTTCTCCAAGCTGAAAAGCCCTAGCCTTCTCAGCCTCTCTTCATAGGAAAGTCGTCCCATCCCCACTATCATTTCGTCGCCCTTCGCTGTACCTTTTCCAATTCTACTATATCTTTTTTGAGATACGGAGACCAGTACTGAACACAATACTCCAGGTGCGGTCGCACCATGGAGCGATACAACGGCATTATAACATCCGCACACCTGGACTCCATACCCTTCCTAATAACACCCAACATTCTATTCGCTTTCCTAGCCGCAGCAGCACACTGAGCAGAAGGTTTCAGCGTATCATCGACGACGACACCCAGATCCCTTTCTTGATCCGTAACTCCTAACGCGGAACCTTGCAAGACGTAGCTATAATTCGGGTTCCTCTTACCCACATGCATCACTTTGCACTTGTCAACATTGAACTTCATCTGCCACTTGCACGCCCATTCTCCCAGTCTCGCAAGGTCCTCCTGTAATCGTTCACATTCCTCCTGCGACTTGACGACCCTGAATAATTTTGTGTCATCGGCGAATTTAATTACCTCACTAGTTATTCCCATCTCTAGGTCATTTATAAATACATTAAAAAGCAACGGACCCAGCACAGACCCCTGCGGGACCCCACTAACTACCCTCCTCCACTGAGAATACTGGCCACGCAATCCTACTCTCTGCTTCCTATCTTTCAACCAGTTCTTAATCCATAATAATACCCTACCTCCGATTCCATGACTCAGCAATTTCTTCAGGAGTCTTTCGTGCGGCACTTTGTCAAACGCCTTCTGAAAATCCAGATATACAATATCAACCGGCTCCCCATTGTCCACATGTTTGCTTACCCCCTCAAAAAAATGCATTAGATTGGTGAGGCAAGACTTCCCTTCACTAAATCCGTGCTGACTTTGTCTCATCAGTCCATGTTTTTGTATATGCTCTGCAATTTTATTCTTAATAATAGCCTCCACCATCTTGCCCGGCACCTGATCTTTCTTTGCCATTTTTGGGACGCAGACCATAGAACACAAGGACATAAGCATTGCCCTACTGGGACTGACCGAAGGTCCTTCAAACCCAGTATCCTGTTTTCAACAGTGGCCAATCCAGATCACAAGTACCTGGCAAGATCTCAAACAGGATAAGCAGTGGATTTTCCCAAGTCCATCGTAATAATGACTTATAGACTTTAGGAAATTATCGAAACCTTTTTTTAAACCCTGCCATACTAACTGATTTTAACACATTCTCTGGAAATAAATTCCAGAGTTTAATTACACACTTCTCCAGTTTGTTTTAAATTTCCTACTTACCAGCTTCATTGCGTGCCCCTAGTCCTAGTATTTTTGGAAAGAGTAAACATGCTAGACCTCGTTGACCTACCACCCAGAAATGCTAAAAGATCTTCCCGCACATTTCTTAATCTACTACTACTACTACTTAACATTTCTAGAGCACTACTAGGGTTACGCAGCGCTGTACAATTTAACAAAGAGAGACAGTCCCTGCTCAAAGAGCTTACAATCTAATAGACAAGTGAACGGTCGGTCTGATAGGGGCAGTCAAATTGGGGCAGTCTGGATTCACTGAACGGTAAGGGTTAGGTGCCGAACGCAGCATTGAAGAGGTGGGCTTTAAGCAAAGACTTAAAGACGGGCAGGGAATCTACACTTCCCCAGCTGTAAAGGATTAAAATACAGACTAACACATGCGACCAGCTTTTCCTACATGAGCACGCAGCTGTGGAACGCACTACCACTTAACTTAAAAACAACTCACGAAATAATCAACTTTCGCAAATCTCTGAAGACCTATCTCTTCAACAAGGCCTACCACAAGGATCAATAGCTTAACTGCAACACATCACCACTCCACCTATATTCTGAATGTCTTCTTTCTATACCTGTTTGCTGATCTTCATTTTGTCATCCTTGGTCTCTTTGTAACACCAATTGTATCTTTCACCCCGGTATGGCGATGCCATAACGGGATTTTGTAAGCCACATTGAACCTGCAAATAGGTGGGAAAATGTGGGATACAAATGCAACAAATAAAAAATAAACAAGTGATTCACGTCTACCTGTTTCACTCCACTCATTATTTTATAGACCTCTATCATATCTTCCCTCAGCTGTCTTTTCTCCAAGCTGAAGAGCTCTAGCTGCTTCAGCCTTTCCTCACAGGGAAGTCGTCCCATCCCCTTTATCATTTTTGTCGCATTTCTCTTGTACCTTTTCAAATTCCAATATATCTTTTTTGAGATGCGGTGACCAGAATTGCACACAGTACTCGAGGTGCATTTTCATTGGCCTTTCTCTGCCACCTGGCACTGTCCTTATGTCCCAAATACTGGAGTTGCGGTCTCTGGCGGTTCCATTGTTGGGAAAGAGTGCACCCTCTTTCCACATAGGGGAAAATTCTATAAATGGTACCGAAAATTAACACTATTGTATAAAGAGCACTCCAGGATGAGTGCTCTTGATAGAATAGCACTGAGCACCAAATTTGGCGCAATTGTGGGTGTACAGACTTACGGCAGCTGAAACCTGATGTAAATCCTCTGCTCAGTGTGCTGCAGCAGCTAAGAAAGCAAATAGAATGTTAGGTATTATTAGGAAAGGAATGGAAAACAAAAGTGAGGATGTTCTAATGCCTTTGTATTGCTCCATGGTGCGACCGCACCTCGAATATTGTGTACAATTCTGGTCGTCGCATCTGAAAAAAGATATAGTGGAATTAGAAAAGGTACAGAGAAGGGCCACGAAAATAATAAAGGGGATGGGATGACTTCCCTATGAGGAAAGGCTAAAGCGGCTAGGGCTCTTCAGCTTGGAGAAAAGGCAGCTGAGGGGAGATATGATAGAGGTCTAGAAAATAATGAGTGAAGTGAAACAGGTAGACATGAATCACTTGTTTACTCTTTCCAAAAAATGCTAGGACTAGGGAGCACACAATGAAGCTACAAAGCAGTAAATTTAATGTGAATTGGAGAAAGTTTTTCTTCACTCAACATGTAATTAAACTCTGGAATTCGTTGCCAGAGAATGTGGTAAAGGCGGTTAGCTTAGCGGAGTTTAAAAAAGGTTTGGCCGGCTTCCAAAAAGGAAAAGTCCATAGACCGTTATTAAATGGACTTGGTGAAAATCCACTATTTCTGGGATAAGCAGATTAAAATGTTTTGTACTTTTTGGGGATCTTGCCAGGTATTTGTGACCTGGATTGGCCACTGTTGGAAACAGGATGCTGGGCTCGATGGACCTTTGGTCTGTCCCAGTGTGGCAATGCTATTCTGTAACTCTGCGTGCATCTTTTGTGAATACCACTGACCCGCCCATGCTCCTCCCCTGGCCACACCCCCTTCTGAGTGCATGTGATCCCATTCAAATGCCCATTGTTACAGAACAGAATAGCCAAATCAGTGCACACATCATAATTAGTTTCATTTAAGTGCTTGATAACTCCAATATTAAAATCATTGGCATCCATTAACTAATGATCCGTGAACAATTTTGGGCTACCCTTTATAGAATCTCTTCTACAAAAACACTGTAGAATACAATAAATGTTGCTCATAGATTCTCTTAAAAACAAAAGGAGGAAAAGACTTCAAAAGACCCAGGTGCTCAAGTGAACCTATCCTTGACGTACTGTCAACACTTAACGGGCCATTTTATCATCATTGGCCAAAAACCTCCTAAAATACATTTTTGTTCTTTTTTGTGCTCAAAAAATCATATCGTGCTCAACCATGTATGTAAACAACAAAACAATGCAAACATAAAAAAACAAAAAAAATGTATATATAGAGCGACTTAGCCTCTCATTTGATCCAGCTGCAAAACTCCCGATGGGGACCCGTTTCGCCCTCTGGCTTTTTCAAGGGAGATAATAGAAGCGCTGTAAAAACATATCACAAAACATTCATCAGCAACCTAAAAAACAGGTGGTATAGTTCATTCAAAACGTCATTCAAACTTACTTGTCTTCTTCCTTAGAACATAATTGCAGCACCCAATCCCACTTCAGGCACAGGCAGCTCCTTGTGACTCTGGGCAAGTCACTTAACCCTCCATTGCCCCATGTAAGCCGCATTGAGCCTGCCATGAGTGGGAAAGCGTGGGGTACAAATGTAACAAAAATAAAATAGATACTATTGGAGATTCTACATGGAATGTTGCTACTATTGGAGATTCTACATGGAATGTTGCTATTCCACTAGCAACATTCCATGTAGAAGGCTGCGCAGGCTTCTGTTTCTGTGAGTCTGACGTCCTGCACGTACGTGCAGGACGTCAGACTCACAGAAGCAGAAGCCTGCGCGGCCACATTGGTGTTCTGCAAGGGCCAACTTCTACATGGAATGTTGCTAGTGGAATAGCAACATTCCATGTAGAATCTCAAATAGTAGCAACAGTGGAGGAGTGGCCTAGTGGTTAGGGTGGTGGACTTTGGTCCTGGGAAACTGAGTTCGATTCCCACTTCAGACACAGGCAGCTCCTTGTGACTCTGGGCAAGTCACTTAACCCTCCATTGCCCCATGTAAGCCGCATTGAGCCTGCCATGAGTGGGAAAGCGCAGGGTACAAATGTAACAAAAATAAAATAGATACTACTGGAGATTCTACATGGAATGTTGCTATTCCACTAGCAACATTCCATGTAGAAGGCTGCGCAGGCTTCTGTTTCTGTGAGTCTGACGTCCTGCACGTACGTGCAGGACGTCAGACTCACAGAAGCAGAAGCCTGCGTGGCCACATTGGTGATCTGCAAGGGCCGACTTCTACATGGAATGTTGCTAGTGGAATAGCAACATTCCATGTAGACTCTCCAATAATAGCAACATTCCATGTAGAAGTCGGCCCTTGCAGATCACCAATGTGGCCGCGCAGGCTTCTGCTTCTGTGAGTCGGACGTCAGACTCACAGAAACAGAAGCCTGCACAGCCTTCTACATGGAATGTTAGTGGAATAGCAACATTCCATGTAGAATCTCCAATAGTAGCAACATTCCATGTAGAATCTCCAATAGTATCTATTTTATTTTTGTTACATTGTACCTTGCGCTTTCCCACTCATGGCAGGCTCAATGCGGCTTACATGGGGCAACGGAGGGTTAAGTATCTAGCCCAGAGTCACAAGGAGCTGCCTGTGCCTGAAGTGGGAGACTGGATGGATTGTACAGGTCTTTATCTGCCGTCATTTACTATGTTACTATGTTTCACTTATATATACTATCATCTATCAACATTTGCTTATTTCTGATCTGACAAAGAAGGGCTACCATCGAAAGCTAATCAAAATATGTATTGTTATGTCCAATAAAAAGGTATCGTCTTAATCTCTTTTTCATGTTTTATTTTGTTCTATTTCTATTGATATTCTGTAGAAACGTTTACATGTTTTGCAGCTACCTTTATAGAACCCAGGGAATACCATGCAATATTTCCAAAGAGTCTGTGCACTATTACCAGTGAGCAACAGAACAGGAAATGGGTTTCTTCTGCTCATTTGCATTTGATATCGAAATCCAACGACATAGAATAAGTGGTTGACATTTCTCATGTCTTTCCAAGCAACAGCCCATCCCTAGTGGTAAAAAAAAGGCTGTACCAAGTGCCTACTTTCTTCTGTCCAGTGGTCAATCATTCCAGCAGCTCACTTTCACTGAACAGAGCGATAGCGCCTCCCACTGGCTGCCAAAAGAAACCAAGCTACAAATAGGAGTTTGGACCGGGACAGGTCAAAAGGGTAGACGACTGAGAGAAAATCCAGGGTAAAGCCCATAGTGCCTCAAGCTGCTTTGCAGTGGGATCCTTAATATATTCTCAGCCAAGTAAGCTTATTAAATTAAAAAAAGGAACACAGAGGGAAAATGTTTTCATTTTTTTTTCTGCCGCCTCCTCATTTGCTAAATTAATACTTAAGAGAAACTTGGCATCATATTTTTTTTTCTTTGCACACCCAGATGCTGCAGAGTGGAAACTGCATGCAAAGCCCAGGCTGTGTTTTTGTTGCCATTGTCATCTTTAGACAGCAGCTGTCCTGTGTTAGCAGGGGAAAGGAAGCATCTAGGGGAGAACCAGAGAGTCTTCTCTGTGTTGCTGCTTTTCCTGGCCTGCTGCTGATCTGCACTGCTTTTCAGGAGGTGTTGTCGCTATGTCTCTATATATTAACATATAAATTAACATATGCATCCAGCTTCTCCTACATATGCACGCAAATTTGGAATGAATTACCAAAATCCATAAAAATAACACACGACACAGTGACCTTCCGTAAACTATTTGAAAACGTATTTATTTAAGAAAGCATACAATAACAATTCATCCTAAATGCAATTAACAAAACACATCTATACAACATGTATTCTCTATATCTCAACTGTTTTTGCTAAATTATCTTGATTTCCAGTTTAATGTTCCCAATTGTTCAAGCTAATTTTTGTCATAAATGAAGGTTTCACCTATTACCTTTAGCTCTTATAAGACGAACTTTTCTCCTGTAACCTAACCCAATCTGTCCCTCTACCTCAGCTATGTATTTCTCCTATCTGGAATTGGTAATCACCACTTACGGAACTATGTAAGCCACATTGAGCCTGCAAATAGGTGGGAAACTGTGGGATACAAATGTTATAAATAAATATGCCTGAAGGTCGTGCCGGAGAAGCAGCAGACAATCTTGTGGTACAAAGAGATGTCACGCCTTCTGCTGTATATTTTGTGACACATTTTGCTGGCTGCCGGGTACCTATTCGAGCCTTCATGGGTTCATCACTCAGCACCCTGAGCATGAGTGGGGTTCTGGGAAGCACGGGGCTTTCTGATAAAGGAAATGGAAAGACTGCTGGGCTGCCAGCCACCAATGACATAAGTCATGCCAAAAACTGATCGGGCTCACTGCCTACAATTGCCCTGGAATCTCTGAGGCGAATGGCAGATCGGCAAACAGCTGGTGGCTATTAGCATCTCTTGAAGGTTAATCACACACTGTCTGCTCCTGTGGTCTGCGGTTAGTTTGGTTTAGGACTATTAGGCGTTGCATTGAATACATGGGGCAGACTTCCAGATCCCAGTTCCCTAGGCTGAAAGCAGCGGTTCATGCTAAGTACAAGACAGGTGCTACGAAGTGAGGATGCAAGAGAAAAAGGGAAGAGACACAACATAGGTACTAAACTGCAGCCCCTGCCAGCATCAGCATCCATACAGACCTTTTCTGGCAGTGTAGGTTAGCCCTTTTTTTTTTTGTTACATTTGTACCCTGTGCTTTCCCACTCATGGCAGGCCAATGTGGCTTACATGGGGCAATGCAGGATTTAGTGACTTGCCCAGAGTCACAAGGAGCTGCCTGTGCCTGAAGTGGGAATCGAACTCAGTTCCTCAGGACCAAAGTCCACCACCCTAACCACTAGGCCACTCCTCCACTGTTGCTACTATTTGAGATTCTACATGGAATGTTGCTATTCCACTAGCAACATTCCATGTAGAAGTCGGCCCTTGCAGATCACCAATGTGGCCGCGCAGGCTTCTGCTTCTGTGAGTCTGACGTCCTGCACGTACGTCAGACTCACAGAAACAGAAGCCTGCGCAGCCTTCTACATGGAATGTTGCTAGTAGAATAGCAACATTCCATGTAGAATCTCCAATAGTAGCAACATTCCATGTAGAATCTCCAATAGTATCTATTTTATTTTTGTTAAATTTGTACCCTGCGCTTTCCCACTCATGGCAGGCTCAATGCAGCCTACATGGGGCAATGGAGGGTTAAGTGACTTGCCCAGAGTCACAAGGAGCTGCCTGTGCCTGAAGTGGGAATTGAACTCAGTTCCCCAGGACCAAAATCCACCACCCTAACCACTAGGCCACTCCTCCTTGAGCTGTTGAAGAATTTATTTATTTATTTGTTACATTTCTATCCCACATTTTCCCACCTTTTTGTAGGCTCAATGTGGCTTACATAGTACCGGAGAGGCCTTTGCAGACCCCGGTGTGAACAAATACAAAGTGACGTTGTGATAAGATAAAGACAAACCAAAAGAGGGTCCAAATCTCCCGCAAAGCGCACAAGCAACCACAAGAAGAGCGGAAGAAACCAAAAGGACCAGACTGAAGACCACAGATAGTAAGAGCACCAAAATGGTTTTATTGGGACCCTAAAAGGTCCGTGTTTCGGCCAAAAAGGCCTTCCTCAGGGGTCTAAAATAAAACAGGATAAAATTATATAATATAAAAACACATCAAAAAATTGTCCACAAAATTTTATACAAAACATATAATAGTGACATTGAAACACAATTAAAACCATGAAAATCTAAACAAAAACCATGTGATATCACAAATCGTTACAAAAGATAAAGATGCGATGATTGAAATAATCCAAAGCTACATAATATAGGCATAAAAATGTTGTAATGCTGTTTCAAACATCCAGAGCTACATACATGAATACTTATATTAAAGATAGATATATAGTGTACCTTTATGCGTGGGATAAACATAAAGGAATCCTGTTCAGAAGGAATGGATCCTCAGGAGCTTAACCGAGATTGGATAGCAGAGCCGGTAGTGGGAGGCGGGGCTGGAAGTTGGGAGGCGGGGATAGTGCGGGGCAGACTTATACGGACTGTGCCACAGCCAGTGGTGGGAGGCGGGACTGGAGGTTGGGAGGCGGGGATAGTGCTGGGCAGACTTATACGGTCTGTGCAAGAGCCGGTGGTTGGGAGGTGGGGCTGGTGGTTGGGAGGCGGGGATAGTGCTGGGCAGACTTATACGATCTGTGCCAGAGCCGGTGGTGGGAGGCGGGGATAGTGCGGGGCAGACTTATATGGTCTGTGCCAGAGCCGGTGGTGGGAGGCGGGGATAGTGCCGGGTAGACTTATACGGTCTGTGCCAGAGCCGGTGGTGGGAGGCGGGGATAGTGCTGGGCAGACTTATACGGTCTGTGCCAGAGCTGGTGGTTGGGAGGTGGGGCTGGTGGTTGGGAGGCGGGGCTAGTGTTGGGCAGACTTATACGGTCTGTGCCCTGAAGAGCACAGGTACAAATCAAAGTAGGGTATACACAAAAGTAGCACACATGAGTTGTCTTGTTGGGCAGACTGGATGGACCGTGCAGGTCTTTTTCTGCCGTCATCTACTATGTTACTATGTTACTACGTTTATATGTGATAAAACTATCTTGGTGTTCTTACTATCTGTGGTCTTTAGTCTGGTCCTTTTGGTTTCTTCCGCTCTTCTTGTGGTAAGATAAAGTTCATGTGGCCCAGCCACACTAGGGCATCGTACAACGGAAGAGTTGTGTTATGTCCATTACGTTCTTTAGTTTTGTTGTGTTGCAGAGATCAGGCATTTAGGTTGGATCGGTAGGGTATGCCTTTTAAACAGGTTAGTTTTTAGTGCTTTCCGGAATTTTAGGTGGTCGTGCGTTGTTTTCAAGGCTTTCGGAAATGCGTTCCACAGTTGTGTGCTTATATAGGAGAAACTGGACGCGTAAGTTGATTTGTATTTGAGTCCTTTGCAGCTTGGGTAGTGCAGATTTAGGTACGTTCGTGTTGATTCGGATGCGTTTCTAGTTGGTAGGTCGATTAAGTTAAGCCACCCCTTTCTGCTATTTAAAATAAGAATTAGTCAGTACTGGCCACCCTACTTCAGTGGCACTATCTGGATGGTACCCACTGAATATCCCTACAGTCTGCCCTATCACTGTCTGGAAAATGCTGGGGTGCAGTGTGAGCGCTTTCTTACGTAGATACTCTGGCATTGGGTGGGAGACCAGAAGAAAACAGAGCGGGATGATATTCAGACTGATTTCCAAATTATGATCAGGACACGGGACAGAAGAATTGCTGTACTAGCTTATCTGCTTAGCTCAGCCATTCCCAGTCCAATCTGGGGGACACAGCTAGTCCCATCGGGTTTTCAGGACATCCACAATGAATATGCATGAGATAGATTTGCATGCACTGCCTCACTTGCATGCAAATCAAACTCATGGAGGAGTGGCCTAGTGGTTAGGGTGGTGGCCTTTGGTCCTGAGGAACTGAGTTCGATTCCCACTTCAGGCACAGGCAGCTCCTTGTGACTCTGGGCAAGTCACTTAACCCTCCATTGCCCCATGTAAGCCGCATTGAGCCTGCCATGAGTGGGAAAGCGCAGGGTACAAATGTAACAAAAATAAAATAGATACTATTGGAGATTCTACATGGAATGTTGCTATTCCACTAGTAACATTCCATGTAGAAGCCTGCGCGGCCACATTGGTGATCTGCAAGGCCCGACTTCTACATGGAATGTTGAATCTCAAATAGTAGCAACAGTGGAGGAGTGGCCTAGTGGTTAGGGTGGTGGACTTTGGTCCTGGGGAACTGAGGAACTGAGTTCGATTCCCACTTCAGGCACAGGCAGCTCCTTGTGACTCCGGGCAAGTCACTTAACCCTCCATTGCCCCATGTAAGCCGTATTGAGCCTGCCATGAGTGGGAAAGCGCAGGGTACAAATGTAACAAAAAAATAAATAAAATCATTGTGGATATCCTGAAAACCAAATGGGACTAGGTGCGCCCAAGGACTGGGTTGGAAATGGCTGGCTTGGCTATCCGGATAGTGGTTTGAATATCACTGTTGTCCAAACAGAGGTAGCAGTCGTCGCTCTGCCTGGATATTCAGCGCCACTCACTCTCCACCTACTGGCACTGAACATTCATGGATAATTTAAACGCTGTGGCCATCTTTTAAAACAAATGCCGACTGTAGAGTTTCAGTATTGAGCTGCTGGTTCTGTCTCAGGGTTAGGCCATCGAGGTCCTCAAGGGCTACAACCCAGTCAGGTTTTCAAGACATTGCATGACATTGATTTGCATGTACTTCCTTTGTATGCAAATGAGCTCCTGCATATTCACTGTGCAAATCTTGAAAACCTGACTGGGTTGTGGCAGTCAAGGACTGTTACTACTACTACTACTACTAACTAGCATTTCTAAAGCGCTACTAGGGTTACGCAGCGCTGTACAATTTAAACATAGAAGGACAGTCCCTGCTCAAAGAGCTTACAATCTAAAAGACAAGAGAACAATCTAAAGACAAGTGAACAATCTAGAGGACGAGTGAACAGTTAATCTGATAGGGTGGATAGATTGGGGCATTCTATATATCTCGAGTGGTTAGACTGTTGGTTGCCCACCCCTGTTCTACTGGCAGGTGCTTGCAAAGTGAGTTATTAACTGCAGAGCTTCCAAGTTACCCAATTGCAGGAGGGAGATTTTAAACCAGTCCTGGATTTCTGACAACCCCAACCTGGCAGTGGCGTAACAAGGGCAGGGCGGGTGCACGCTGCATGAGGGTGCAGGGAGCAGCTGTCGGCTCCGCCGGTTCCCTGCTCCCTCTGACGTTACTTCCTGTTCTGGGGCAGGGAACCGGCGGAGCCGACAGCCGCACAACTGCTCCCTGTACCCTCAGGAGGCAATATACCGGTGGGAGGGGGTGGAGGTAATGCTCCGGGGGGAGGTGATGTGCCGGGAGGGTGTGCAGTAGCAGTCCATCCAGAGTGGCAGCCAACATAGGAACACCACTGCAACCTGGTGCATTATGGGTCCTGTAGCACTGAGTACAATAGCTAGAATCAGGTAGTCCAAATACCACACTGCTCTGGTAAGTTTCAAACCAGGGACAGCCGTGATGCCAAGTTAAGTCAGTTCCAGGCTGGAGGTTTTGATCCAGTCCTGGATTTCTGACCACTGCATCTTGGTGCATTTTATGGAACATGCAGCACTGAATTCAATGAGCACGATCAGGCAATACAAATCCCACAATGCTTTGCGATGTAAGTTCAAACCTAGGACAGGTCAAAAAGTTGCTAGCCTGGAGCCTGGCATCTCTACTACTACTACTACTTAGCATTTCTATAGCGCTGCCAGGGTTACGCAGCGCTGTACAAGTTTAAA
Organism: Microcaecilia unicolor; assembly: GCF_901765095.1. Taxonomy (NCBI): domain Eukaryota; kingdom Metazoa; phylum Chordata; class Amphibia; order Gymnophiona; family Siphonopidae; genus Microcaecilia; species Microcaecilia unicolor. The sequence continues at coordinate 16,692,727 of NC_044034.1, forward strand.
CATGGGGAAGGACGGTCCCTGCTCAAGAGAGCTTACAATCTAAAGGTAACAAGCTATGTAGTCAGTGTAGAGTGGCTAGGCGCCAAAAGCAAGGGAGAAGAGATGGGCTTTGAGTAAGGACTTGAAAATGGGCAGGGAGAGCGCATGGCATATGGGTTCGGGAAGTCTGTTCCAGGCATAAGGTGAAGCGAGGCAGAAGGGGCGGAGTCTGGAGTTAGCGGTGGTGGAGAAGGGTACAGATAGGAGTGATTTGTTCTGAGAGCGGAGGTTACGGGTGGGAACATACGGGGAGAGGAGGGTAGAGAGGTAATGGGGGGCTGGTAAGGTGTTCTGCAGGTAAGGTGTTCTCCTTGCTGAAAAATGAATTCTCAGAACTGCATTGTAGAGAGGGAGCAAAGAGGGAAAAGATGTTTCTAAATAATTCCACCACTGATTTATTGCCTGGTTCCTGGTGTCCCTGGAAGGTTAATCATGTCTGTGGGCAGCTGCCGTTTAGAGAGGGACGAGCCAAAGACGAGCTGTTTTCTGCCATCGTTCAGTACCTTCGTTCCCCTGGCCCTGTCGCCAGCCTTTACTTGCACTCAGAGCTGCCAAATTACACAGTTCTTGGAGGAAGATGTTTTCCTGGTTTTGAACAGTGTGGGATTTGTAGTCCTTGATTTTGCCCATTAAATCAGTGCTGCAGGTCCGGCTATAATGCCTCAGGATAGGGTTGTGAGAAATCCAGGAATGGCGCAAAATCTCCCTTCAGAAACCGGGTAACTTGGCAGCTCTGCATCCCCTGTTGCATGGGATGTGGGAGGGCCTGTCCCGGGTAGGGGAGTAGCCGTGGGTGGGCCGTCCACTTTCAGCTCAGGCTCACCCTGCAGCGATGTACCCTTGATGTCTCTGGTGAGACTCCTCAAGCCCCACCAGCTGAAGACATCCAAAAGCCTGTTATAACTTCCGTTAGCAATCCTTGGCAACATTCCTGGGCCACTGACACACCCTGCATTTGCTCATTCTTCTCCAAGAACTCAGTATGTACATGGTGCTGACAGCAGCTGGAAGCACTGTCGCTGTCTGCCGCCTTCCGCAGTTATCTGTAGGGACTTATGGCAGACTTTGAATGTCTTCAGCTGGTGAGGCTTGAAGATTCCCACCAGCAAAGTTTTTTAAATGTTAAGTTCAGGAGGGCTCAGTCAGGAAAGTGTGCTGCCCACCCAGCCAAAATTTGCTATGTGGCTATGCCACTGCTCCTTGGGGTGGGGGGGTGGGCTTTGAGGGTTGCTCCCATAAGTTCTCCTGTGCTTGCTTTACAGATATCCATGACAGGTAAAGAGTCCCAGGGTTACACAGTTAACTCATTCTTCTCACCTACTTCAAAAGTACAATTGTAGTGAAGTGCCTGCTTCCCCCCTCCCCTCCCTGCACTCCACAGTCTCCCCCAAAGGTGGAGTCCATCATGCAGCTGGTCTGTGGAGCCGGCCATCTGTATTTGTCTGGTTAAACACAGCTTGTTACAGATTAGCACTGACTTGCCCAAAATCAGTCCTTGAGGACTGCAAACTCCCCATGGGGGTCGATATTCAAAGCGATTCCTGTTCGGGGTTAACTGCTAATTTTCAGTAACACTTAATTGGTTAGTACTGCTGGAAATAACCAGTTAGCGCTGAACTAACTGGTTGTGATAATTCTTGAACTACATGGAATGCGGGACCCGAGGCAGCATGGCGTCACTAGTGGCAGGTCGTGTCAGTCGAATCTGACTGTCTTCTTCGACTGGATGACCAAACAGTTGGATGTGGGAGGGGCGCTTGATGTGGTATACTTGGATTTCAGCAAAGCCTTTGACACGTTTCCGCACAGGCGACTGATAAATAAATTGAGTGCCCTCGGTGTGGGACCTAGAGTAACTGATTGGGTAAAAAATTGGTTGAATGGTAGGAGACAGAGGGTGGTGGTAAATGGAGCTTGCTCTGAAGAAAAGGATGTCGTCAATGGAGTACCGTAGGGATCGGTCCTAGGGCCGGCTCTTTTTAACGTCTTTGTGAGCGATATTGTGGAAGGGCTGTCTGGTAAGGTTTGGCTCTTTGCGGATGATACTAAGCTCTGCAACAGGGTGGACACCCTGGAGAGTGTGAATGACATGAGAAAGGACCTAGCAAAGCTAGAGGAACGGACCGATATTTGGCAACTAAGGTTTAATCACAAAAAATGCAGGGTCATGCACTTGGGTCGCAAAAATCCGAGGGAACGGTACAGTATAAGGGGTGTAGTGCTTCAGTGTGCGAAGGAAGAGCGGGACTTGGGGGTGATTGTGTCTGACGACCTTAAAGCTTTCAAACAGGTAGAAAAAGCGATGGCCAAAGCCAGAAGGATGCTTGGGTGCATAAAGAGAGGCATGACCAGCAGGAAAAAGGAGGTGATAGTGCCATTGTATAAGTCTCTGGTGAGGCCTCATTTGGAGTACTGCGTGCAGTTCTGGAGACCGCACCTACGGAAAGATATAAACAGGATGGAGTTGGTCCAGAGGGCAGCTACGAAATTAGTAAGAGGTCTTGATTGCAAAAATTATAGGGACAGGCTTATGAACCTCAACATGTATACCCTGGAAGAGAGGAGGGAGAGAGGAGACATGATAGAGACGTTTAAATATCTCAAGGGCATTTATGTACAGGAAGAGAACCTTTTTCAAATGAAGGACAGCTCTGGAATGAGGGGGCATATGACAAAGTTAAGAGGGAATAGACTTAGGAGTAACTTAAGGAAGTATTATTTCACAGAAAGGGTGGTGGAGGCGTGGAATGGCCTCCCGGTAGAGGTGGTGGAGTCGAGGACTGTTCCAGAATTTTAAAAGGCATGGGATAAGCATGTGGGATCACTTAGGAACAGGAAGAATTAGGGGTTACAGAGGATGGGCAGACTGGATGGGTCATATGGCCTTTATCTGCCGTCATGTTTCTATGTTTCTAACTAAAAACCAGCTATTTGGGGGGCATTCCGGGGGCTGAGTTGGTACTTGACCAGTTGAGCGCCAATATTCAGCACTTACCCGGCCAGGTTAACTGCATAAGTAGGACTGTATAAAAGTTAATCCTACCTTTCTGCGGTAACCCATAGCTGGTTAATTTCTGAATAACGCACTGAACCGGCTATGCGTTAGCCGGCTCTGGAAATTCAATGCCAGTTGCTAAGACATGGCCTGGCCTTGCAGTTCCAGGTTTAATGTCAGCGAGTGAATATCAGGGTCCAGATTTTCCTGTATATTCCAAATGAATATGCATGAGAGAGATTTGTATGCAAATCTCACACGCATAGTCATTTGGACTATCTTGAAAATCTGGTCTGTTTGCTGCCTTCAGGCCTGAACTTGGACAAGTCTAGATTAGAATTGGGCCTACAACAGAGGATCTCAACCCAGTCCTCGGGACACACCCAGCCAGTCGGGTTTTCAGGATACCAGCAATGAATATGCATGAGATAGGCTTGCATACAGTGGAGCCAGTGCATGTAAATTTATCTCATGCATATTCATTGTAGATATCTTGAATGCCAGACTGGATTAGGGTGTCCCAAAGACTAGGTTGAGAAACCCCTGGCCCAGCAGCCTGCAGCTGTAAAGGGAAATCTGCATAATTCCTGCATGCCCAGCTGTGGCTTTTGGCATCAGGACCAGCCCCCAGGCTCAGTGGAGACTAAGGAGAAAGAGATGTTAATTAGCACAGAAGCAAATTCCACAAGATTATCAGCTGCATTTTCAGCCTGGAACTAACCAACTTGCTGAAGCCCAGGGGATGGAGATTTATATGTTTCTGAAAAATGTTTTCTGTTTATAAAGTTTATTAATCTCATGAGTGGCAGGATCCAAGTGTAATTATTCATACACTTTTTCATAACCCCTGAGTGCTGTATGCGTTATTTTGACATTTGGATATTTCACAGTGTCTATAAGAAGCAAGATTTGTAAAACAGGATTATCAATGTAGGGTTACCATATCTCCGGATTTACCAGGACATGTCCTCTTTTTGAGGACATGTCCGGGCAACCGGGCGGATTTTGCCAATATGCCCGTTTGTCCGGATTTCTGGACAAACGGGCAGGCTGGTGGGCGGGCCGTCCTATAGGACGGCCCGCCCGCCAGCCTGCCCGTTTGTCCAGAAATCCGGACAAACGGGCAGATTGCTAGCCTCCCCTCCCCTTACTTACTACTGACCTAGTGGTCTAGTGACCTCTTTCGCCTTTGGGACAGGAAAGAGCCCCCTCTTTCCTGCCCTGAGCGCTGCCCTGCATGCTTCCTTCCTGTTGCTGATCTCGGCGCCGATTCAAATGGCCGCTGAGAGTTGAAGTGATCTCGCAAAACTTCAACTCTCGGCGGCCATTTTGAATCGGCGCCGAGATCACAAACAGGAAGGATGCGTGAAGGGCAGCGCTCCGGGCAGGAAAGAGGGGGCTCTTTCCTGCCCCGAAGAGGTCACTAGACCACCAGGGCAGTAGTAAGGTAAGGGGAGGGGGGTGACGGGGAGGGGGAGTGACGGGGTGTGTGACAGGGGGAGGGGAAAATGTGACAGAGGGCGGAGTGAGGGTGTGAAAGGGGGCGGGGTGGGATGTGACAGGGGGTGGGGCATGAAAGGGGCGGGGCATGTGTCCTCCTTTTTGGGGACAAAATATGGTAACCCTATATCAATGTAGTCTCAATAAGATATTACTGGTATTGCTCATGATACAGAAATTGTTGTCACACTGTTAAGTACATAAGTGTTGCCATACTGGGACAGACCAAAGGTCCACCAAGCCCAGCATCCTGTTTCCAGCAGTGGCCAATCCAGGTCATAAGTACCTGGCAAGATCCCAAAAGAAGTACAATACATTTTATGCTGCTTATCATAGAAAAAAAAGCAGTGGATTTTCTCCAAGTCCATTTTAATAATGGTCTATGGACCTTTCCCTTAGAAAGCCATCCAAACCTTTTTTAAACCCCGCTAAGCTAACAGCTTTTACCAAACAAATTCCAGAGTTTAATTACACATTGAGTGAAGAAATATTTCCTCCAATTTGTTTTAAATTTACTACTTTCTAGCTTCATCACATGCCCCCTAGTCCTAGTATTTTTAGAAAGAGTAAACAAGCGATTAGCATCTACCTGTTCCATTCCACTCATCATTTAATAGACCTCTATCATATCTCCCCTCAGCCGCCTTTTCTCCAAGCTGAAGAGCCCTAGCCGCTTTAGCCTTTCCTCATATGGAAGTCATCCCATCCCCTTTATCTTTTCTAAATTTCACTATATCTTATTTTCAGCACACATGAGTTTACCCCAGTGCCCATAGATCAGAGAGTTGGACCATCTCTGGCCCTGGAGCTCTGCTTCTTAAATTCTAATGAGAAAGTCCAGAGAGTAGGCTGGGCTGGCTTTTCTCAAATGACTGGACACAGCTGCAGTGCTTCAGCGCCAAGGCGCCTGCCTCAGGAGTCTTATGATACAGGTTGTACAATGGTGATTCCAAGGTCAAATTCAACCAAACCAAATAAGGTTTATCTTCAATCAGGTAACGTTAGTGATCACCTGAGGCTGGAACTGTGGTAAGGGTCTTGCATGAATCACTGCTTTGTTTTCAGCATTATTGTTCCATAACAGTACATGTCTGTGATAGCTACTTGAGAACAATGCCATGATCATAAGTACATAAGCATCGCCATGCTGGGACAGACCAAGGGTCCATCGAGCCCAGCACTCTGTCACCGACAGCGGCCAAAAGAACAAGCAATTTGTCCCGCCCATCCTAGAAATACTGTATTATTCTCTCGTCCATTAAATAACATTCTATGGCTTTTTTCTCCGGGAAGCCGTCCAACCCTTTTTTGAAGTCTGCTAAGTTACCCGTCTTAACCACCTTTTCCAGCAGCGAATTCCAGAGTTTGTTTACACGTTGAGTGAAGAACATTTTCCTCCGATTTGTTTTAAATTTACCACACTGCAGCTTCATCGCATGCCCCCTAGTCCTAGTATTTTTGGAGAGCAAAAACAGACGCTCCACATTGACCCGTTCCATTCCATTCATTATCTTATACACCTCTAACATATCTCCCCTCAGCCGCCTTTTCTCCAAGCTGAAGAGCCCCAGCCTCTTCAGCCTATCCTGATCCTCGCAGGTCATTTACTTTCCGCCCACGCTGATCCCATGCTAGTAGCCTAATGGTTTTGGCCTGATAGAATATGTAAACTGCTTTGATTGTAAACACAAAAAGGTGGCATATCAAATCTCATCCCCTTCCCCCAGCCACCGACATTGGGAGGTTGATCCATGTTCTGGGAGACAAGAGTGGCCAGTGGATTAGTGAGGTCCTAACACATTCAGGAGTGTTTAGAGTTGGATCTGTGAAGGTCAGAGCCGGGAACTGAATTCAGCTCTTTCACATGAACATAAGAATATACGCATTGTCATACTTGGGCAGACGGAAGGTCCATCAAGCCCGGGATCCTGTTTCCAACATTGGCCAATCCAGGTCACAAGTAGCTGACAAGATCCCAGAACAATAAAACAGATTTCATGCTGCTTATCCTAGAAATAAGCAGTAGATTTTCCCAAATCCATCTTAATGATGGCTTATGGCAGTGGTTCCCAAGCCTGGTCCTGGAGGCCCCCCAGCTGGTCAGGTTTTCAGGATACCCACACTGAATATTCATGAGAGAGATTGCATGCATGGGAGACAGTGCTTGCAAATCTCTTTCATGAATATTCATTGTTGATATCCTGAAAACCTGATTGGCTGGGGGGCCTCCAGGACCAGATTTGGGAACCAGAGGCTTATGGACTTTTCTTTTAGGAAATTGTATTTATTTATTTATTTATTACATTTGTACCCCACATTTTCCCACCTTTTTGCAGGCTCAGTGTGGCTTACATAGTACCCTGAGGCGTTAGTAGCCTTCGATGATGAAACAAATACAAAGTGATGTTATTATCAAAGAGGTTCATGTGTTACAGACACGTTAGGAGAATCGTAGAGAAGAGTTATATAGTGTTCGTTATGGGCTTTGGTTTCGTTGTGTTGCTGGATTCAAGCACTTAAGTTGGGTCTGTAGAGTATGCCTTTTCGAACAGGGTGGTCTTTAGTGATTTTCGGAAGCTAAGGTGGTCACGGATTGTTGTTTTCACAGCTTTTGGGAGGTCATTCCATAGTTGTGCACTTTTGTAGGAGAAGCCGGGTACGTAAGTTGTTTTGTAGTTCAATCCTTTGCAATTTGGGTAGTGTAGGTTTAGGTATGATCTAGCAGAACCGACTCTGTTTCTTGTTGGTAGATCTATGAGGTCTATCGTGTATCCTGGGACTACACCATATATGATTTATCTAATTGTCCAGACCGCTGCACATCCACCGTGCCAGCTTGATAGAGGAGCTGGTAAGACAGAGAAGAAGACATAGCATTTGGAGGTGGAGGAGGGGCAGGGACACTTCTAAATGCTTCTCTGGGCTCGGGTACGGAACAGAATTTGAAAAGAGGAGGCATCTGTTGAATGATGTGGGCTCATGAAGTCAGCCATATCACTGAATGGCAGATGACGTTTAATGTGAGCAAGTGCAAAGTGATGCATGTGGGAAAGAGGAACCCGAATTATAGCTACGTCATGCAAGGTTCCACATTAGGAGTCACGGACCAAGAAAGGGATCTAGGTGTCGTCGTTGATGATACATTGAAACCTTCTGCTCAGTGTGCTGCTGCGGCTAAGAAAGCAAATAGAATGTTAGGTATTATTAGGAAAGGAATGGAAAACAAAAATGAGGACTTTATAATGCCTTTGTATCGCTCCATGGTGCGACCGCACCTCGAATATTGCGTTCAATTCTGGTCGCCGCATCTCAAAAAAGATATAGTGAAATTAGAAAAGGTGCAGAGAAGGGCGACGAAAATGATAAAGATGATGGGACAACTTCCCTATGAGGAAAGGCTAAAGCGACTAGGGCTCTTCAGCTTGGAGAAAAGGTGGCTGATAGGAGATATGATAGAGGTCTATAAAATAATGAGTGCAGTTGAATGGGTAGATGTGAAGAGTCTGTTCATGCTTTCCAAAAATACTAGGACTAGGGGGCATGCGATGAAGCTACAATGTAGTAAATTTAAAACGAATAGGAGAAAAGTTTTCTTCACTCAACGTGTAATTAAACTCTGGAATTCGTTGCCAGAGAATTTGGTAAAGGCGGTTAGCTTAGCGGAGTTTAAAAAAGATTTGAACAGCTTCCTAAAGGAAAAGTCCATAGACCGTTATTAAATGGACTTGGGGAAAATCCACTATTTCTGGGATAAACAGTATAAAATGTTTTGTACTTTTTTGGGATCTTGCCCAGGTATATTGTGACCTGGATTGGCCACTGTTGGAAACAGGATGCTGGGCTTGATGGACCTTTGGTCTTTCCCAGTATGGCAATACTTATGTACTTATGAGATAATTTGTACAGAACTGTGCAGCTCCATACTGCTTCTGTAGGACAGCCATGGCCACCGGGGGGGGGGGGGGGGGGGGGGGGGGGGCAAGGGAGCAAAATTCCCTGGGTCCGGGTCTCCAGGGAGGCCCCACGCAGGGGTCTCTCTCTTTCCCCTGCTCCTGACGGGACCCGGGTGATAGCATCCTGACAGGAGCAGGAGAGAGAAAACTCCAGCGCCGGGCCCCCCTTGCATTGCCTGCCTAGCAGCTGCTGGGCCCTCAGGCCGCGCATGCTCAGTTTTGAGAATGAGCATTTGCGACCTGAGGAAAGCAGCTGCAGGGGCAGGCAATGCTGGGCAGAGGAAGGAGCCGTGCTGCCTGCAACTGGCGGAAACAGTCAAGTTATTGGGGGGGGGGGGGGGGGTGGCAGCGATGACGATTCCGCCCCGGGCCCAGCTCACTTTCGGCGGCCCTGAGGACAGCAGATGAAGGATCAGACAGTAGAACCAGCACCTCCAGGCCTTTCATGCATGTCGACTGGCACCATTCTCGCTGCCTCCTCTGCTCGGCATTTGATAACCGAAGACACTGAATTACCAAGCGGTGAAGAGCAGCCCAGTTTTTCTCTGTTTTGTTTTCTCTTGCGGTTTTTGGCCATTGTGGAGCAGAAATACTGAAATGCTGAAAATGCACCATCTGCATAAGATGCTCTTTCAACAACATGACTAATACCATTAAAAGTACACAAAATCTGTGCTAGGCATAGGCCTTACTGCTGCCTAGCTGCTGGCTTGGAAAGCAAGGAACAAGATGAACTGGGAATGCGCAACATGTCAGAAGCTGTTTAAGCTGCTCCTCAGAGATGGGGGTCCTTGTTTTTAAAAGTACTTAAGGGGCAGACTCAAAAAAAATGTCAGGAAGTATTTTTTCACGGAGAGAGTGGTGGATGCTTGGAATGCCCTCCCGCGGGAGGTGGTGGAGAGGAAAACGGTAACGGAATTCAAACATGCGTGGGATAAACATAAAGGAATTCTGTTCAGAAGGAATGGATCCTCAGGAGCTTAGTTGAGATCAGGTGGCAGAGCCGGTGGTGGGAGGCGGGGCTGGTGGTTGGGAGGCGGGGATAGTGCTGGGCAGACTTATACGGTCTGTGCCAGAGCCGGTGGTGGGAGGCGGGACTGGTGGTTGGGGGGCGGGGATAGTGCTGGGCAGACATACGGTCTGTGCCAGAGCCGGTGGTTGGGAGGCGGGGATAGTTCTTGGCAGACTTATACAGTCTGTTCCAGAGCCGGTGGTGGGAGGCGGGACTGGTGGTTGGGAGGTGGGGATGGTGCTGGGCAGACTTATACGGACTGTGCCCTGAAAAGGACAAGTACAAATCAAGGTAAGGTATACACAAAAAGTAGCACATATGAGTTTATCTTGTTGGGCAGACTGGATGGACCATGCAGGTCTTTTTCTGCCGTCATCTACTATGTTACTATCCGCCTTATTTTTGAAAGTGAAAGACGCCAATATTTCAACCCAAATCGGGAGATGGGCGTCTTTCTCCCGTGGGCGGCCAAATCGGTATAATCGAAAGCCGATTTTGGGCGTCTTCAACTGTACTTCGTCACGGAAACGGCCAAAGTTGACGGGGGGGTGTCGGAGCCGTGGTGAAGGCGGGACTGGGGCATGGTTATCGGCCGAACAGAAATGGGCGGCTTTCACCGATAATGGAAAAAAAAAGATGACCACCGGAGGGAATCGGGGATGACCTCCCCTGATTCCCCCAGTAGTCACTAACCCTCTCCCACCAAAAAAAAAACAAGTTTTAAAACTTTTTATTTCTAGCCTGTATGCCAGCCTCAAATGTCATACCCAGCTCCCTGACAGCAGTATGCAAGTCCCTGGAGCAGTTGTTAGTGGGTGCTGTGCACTTCAGGCAGGTGGACCCAGGCCCATCCCCCCCTACCTGTTACACTTGTGCTGGTTAATGCTGAGCCCTCCAAAACCCCCCAAAACCCACTGTACCCACATGTAGATGCCCCCCTTCACCCTTTAGGATTATGGTAATGGTGTAGACTTGTGGGCAGTGGGTTTTGGGGGGATTTGGGGGGCTCAACACACAAGGGAAGGGTGCTATGCACCTGGGAGCTCTTTTACCTTTTTTTTTGTTTTTGTAAAAGTGCCCCCTAGGGTGCCCAGTTGGTGTCCTGGCATGTGAGGGGGACCAGTGCACTACGAATCCTGGCCCGTCCCACGACCCAATGCCTTGGATTTGTTCGTTTTTGAGATGGGCGCCTTCAGTTTCCATTATCACTGAAAACCAATAGCGCCCAGCTGAAAAACGGCCAACTCCTAGGCATTTGCCCCGCACAACCCGTATTATCGGAAAAAAGATGGGCACTCATCTTTTTTCGAAAATACGGTTTGTCCCGTTCACGAAAATAGGCGCCCATGGAGATGGGCGTTCGCGTTCGATTATGCCCCTCCACGTATAGAACATTAATAAAAATGGCAAATCAATGTTGCAGGGTACAGAGAACAAATAAAGTCAATTCCCAAGCTTGAGTCTAGCTACTAATTATTTATTTATTTTAATGATATTTTTACCCCACATTAGCCTGAGAGTGACTTAGGTTCAATGTGGCTTACACAACAAACAATTAAATGAATTGATACATATTAAACATTGCAGAAACAGATGATAAAGTACAATAAATAATGCTATAACATTGGCTTTGTAAAACAAATATAACATCTAGTCTGCCCAACAAGATAAACTCATGTACATGGTATGCGATACTTTATATATATATACCCGAGTTTGATTTGTCCTTGCCGTGAATTAACCTGGATGCAACTGTTCTTAAGGGTAGATGGATAGAGACGAAGATGAATTCATAATTAAATTTGTAAACAAAGAAATGTAGATGAATAAATATGAGTTCAATTAGGGCTAGATAGGAATTGGGAGGAAAGAAGAAGTGAAATTAATTGTATGAATGGATAACGTTCAAACAAGATTCTTTGTTTTCTGAATGGCTAAATTGAAAAAAAAATGAGTTTTCAGTAGGGTTCTGAAGGACAGGTAAATCGTCTGTGCGTTTAATTGTTTTTCGGAGAGAATTCCAAATTTTAGTACCTCGATATGAGAAACTGGCATTGCAAATTGTTTTATAGATTGCATTCCTGCAAACAAGGAAATGCAGAATGAGATATTCTCTGGATGATGATACGGCATTACGTGGGAGGTAATTCAATGAGATTGTTCGTATGCTTTGTAGACCTCATGGAAGGAGAGACTAGTTTTTTCTACACCCGCTGAAGCGGAGGCTTTCGTCAATCAACAGGTGTGCGTCTGGAGCACGGTTGCCCCACGGCTTTTTGGCTTGAATTTCTCGAACTAGATAGGCTGCAGCTGTTAGTCATGTGTTGTAGGCTATAGAAATTGAAGATTCCAGTTTATTTGTTTATTTATTTATGGGTTGCTTATATCCCACATTTTCCCACTCATGCAGGTGAAATGTGGCTTACAGAAAGTTAAGTAAAAATTACAAAGTTGAAAGCTGAGGAAAGTATACAAGAATCAAATAGGGGGGGGGGGGGGAGAATCTAACAGTGTGAACTAGGCAGGGTAAGGGACAAGGGGGGTGCATCAATCAGCGGCGTAAAGTGGGGAGTAAGTCTTAGCAAAGAAGTAGGTCTTTAACTACTTCTTGAAGAGGGCGTGGTCCGCTTGAGTTTTAAGGTGGTGCGGTAGAGCGTTCCAGTGTTTGGGACTCCAGCAGCGGAAGGACGAGGTGAAGATGTTCTTGTACTTGACACCCTTACAGTTCGGGACAGGGCCGTGCCTAGGGTCTCCGGCGCCCCCCTGCAGTTGGCCCCGCCCCCGAAAACGATCGCTACACTACCCGCCCTCTTCTCCCCAGATCCTTTTCCTTTGTTTAAATTTACCTCTGTCCGGCGGCAGCGTAGCATTAGTGAGAAGGAGGCGGCGCTCCCCCACCCCGACGTGTCAGTCTTCCCTTCGCTCAGTGTCCCGCCTTCTTCTGATGTCATTTCTGATGTCAGAAGAAGGCGGAACTGAGCGAAGGAAAGACTGACACGTCGGGGCGGGGGAGCGCCGCCTCCTTCTCACTAACGCTACACTGCCGCCGGACAGAGGTAAATTTAAACAAAAAAAAAAAGGAAAAGGATCTGGGGAGAAGAGGGCGAGGTAAGCATGGTGCGGCAGGGCGCCCCCCCGAGGATGGCGCCCTCCTGCCATGCTTACCTCGCTTACCGTGTTGGCACGGCCCTGGTTCGGGAAGTGGAGGTGGAGATAGTACCGAGCAGCAGGGTTGGCATTTCTAGGCGGAAGGTCGATCAAGGGGAGCATGTAATCCGGGGCAGCCCCATAGATGATGTTATGGGTTAGGGAGCAAAACTTAAAAGCAATGCGCTCCTGTACAGGCAGCCAATGGAGTTTAAAGTGCAAGGGTTCGGCGTGGGCAAAGCATCTTTCTCTAAGGATGAGTCTTGCGGCAGTGTTCTGAACTGTTTGGAACTTTTTCAACAAAGAGGCCTGGCAGCCCACGTAAATTCCACTGCAGTAATCCAGATGGGAGAGGACGAGCCAGTGGACAAGGGTACGGAACAAATCTCTAGTAAGGAGGTATCTTATGCGCTGAAGTCTCCACATTGCGTGAAACATTACTCTTTGCTTCTGTGTTTAGCTTTTGTGTAATGACTCTGGGGATTTCACGGTGGGTCCCCTCGCACTTAGCGATGTTAACGCTGTTACAGCTACAAGAACGCCTCTGAACTTCTTTCTCCCAGGCCCTCTCCTCACTGAGCAGGCATGGAGCATAAAAAAAAGGTCTTCTAGCGATGTTTGGAAGTGAGAGCTCCGCCCCTTCTGGTTTAGGCCACACAGGGACTAGGGTTTCCAAGTGATGTCAGATGCTGGCTTGCATCTGATTGGGTCCAAACTTCTGGTCCCAGCTCAGCTATTTTTGGGACCAGAAGTTCGAGCCCAATCAGAGGCCATTTTATGCATTCCAATGAGGCGGCAATGATGCCATCGGAATCGAGGCCAGCTAGGAAGCACTAAAAGTCAGATTGAATTCAAAAATAGATATTGTGCCCACCTAGAAACAGCTGGCCCCGATTCCAATGATGTCATTGATGGACTCGGGGGGGGGGGGGGGCTTGGGTGATGCGCCGAGGGGGGGTTGATGCACCGAGGGGGGTGTCATGCTGCACCCGGGGGGGGGGGGTGCAGCGGCGAACCGCCCCTGGTGGCAGCCGCTCTTGCTACGCCACTGCCCCTGAGTTGCACAGCACCCTCACTCGCAGGATGTAACAATAAAATGATCTACAATACTGGAGCTCGATTTTCTTTCAGTCATTTGCCATTTGTGGGACACAGACCATAGAAGTCTGTCAGGCATCGGCCACGGTTCCCACTACTCTTACACAAGATAACACCTCAACAGCCGTGTTGGGTTTCATTCTCTTTCTATTTAGGCATCCCCTGTGTCTATCCCATGCATTTTTGAATTCACTCACATTTTTGACTCTACCATCTGTCCTGGAAGGGCGTTCTACCCTCTCTGTGAAACAGAATTTCCCGATGCTGCTCTTAAGTCTACCTCCCTGCAGTCTACCAGAGCCACACCCGCCACTCTGTGCAAGTTACACTCTTTCATGATTGAACATGGGCGTCACAACTTCAGAAGAGCGGTTTTACGATTACGGCCTCAGCATAGTCATAATTCATTATGATAATGATAAAAACAACAATACAAGCATATGGCTGATTAACAAGATTTCATTCTCTCATTTCAACCTTAAGATATCTCCCGTTCCCCCATAGAGTCTCGTTCACTTTTTCCCAATTGTATTTTTGTGATCTTGGGTGTCAATTACAACATTCTGTCTCTCTGATAGAACCTGAACACTGGGAAAAGTTTTGGCCCGCATTCCTGTATTATCATTTTTCGGCCCTGCCTCCTTCCTCCTTGTCTTTTCACCCACCCTACAACCAAATCAGTTCTCTAGGGTACCACTCTGACAAAAGAGATCCCTTGGCTACCCCACTGAAGTGGAGTGAAGGAGTAGCCTAGTGGTTAGGGTATCAGGCTTAATGTCCAGGGGTGTCTGGTTCAAATTCTACTGCTGCTCCCTGTGATCTTGGGCAAGTCACTTAACCGTCTGTTACCTCAGGTTCAAAATTAGATTGTGAGCCCCCCCCCCCCCGGGACAGGATAACAACTAATGTACCTGAATGTAATTCCTTGAGCAAATATTGGAAAAGGTGTGAGCAAAACCCAAATAAATAAGCAATCCTGTTTATCTTTACCTTGTGACTGTTCACAACAGTTACCTTGACTTGTGGTTCTAGATTCTACCCATTGGGTCACCTAAAACAGGAAATGGCCCCAAGTAACTGAAGAATAGGATGATCCTCTACACACCTCCAAGGACACTAAGGTCCTCTCATTAACCACACCCTCTCCAAAAGACATTACACGATGTGATACCCGCAAGCGAGCCTTCTCCGGAGTAGTCTGGAATGCATTGCCTGAAAGGCTCCGCTTAACACAAGACTATCTCTACTTCAGGAAGCAGGTGAAAGCTTGGCTCTTCAACCAAGCCTTTAATGGAAGAAGTAACTAACTTGTTAGTCTCCCTCACACACACAAGGATTGACACAGGCTGCACATACTGCAGCGGGACATGTTTATCCACTCCTACCCTAGCTGAGATAATATTTAACCATCTCTCTGACCTCACGTGCAACTTTCTTTAAATCAATCACTATACTTTCTTACCTATCTATATGTTGCTTTACACTTCACTATCAATTATAATGTTCTATTACGTATTGTGTTGGCATTGTAAGTAGTATACTATGCCATACTTTGTATTGTTTTTGAATATTTTTACTGCTGTAATTGTCTGTTGCTCATGTTTGATTTATTCTTACTGTACACCGCCTTGAGCGAATTCCTTCAAAAAGGCGGTAAATAAATCCTAATAAATAAATAATCCTTTCTCTGCAATTTCTATACTCCTGTAGCCTCTCTTGTCAGTAGCCTCCTTTACAATTTTCAACCAGATTTAAGACCAGGAATTGAGGTGAACTCCTAGAGAGAGACAGGCATCAACAGGAATGACGACGGTCTCCACAGTAGCTTGGACTCCTTGTTTCCTTTTAAAAATGCGCATGGGAAAATATATAGAAATCCTCAGAGTGAGAAATTAAAGGAAAAAATGGTTTTACAGTGCATGAGTCTCTTATATCTGTTTCACGCCTCTGGAGAGCTGATAATAACATTGAAGAGTGCAGAGGGTTTAGGCTGAATGTACCAGAATCCGGAAATTGACTGCTTAGAACACAGCTGACCTCTTTAATTGTACTCCAAGGAGGTCACCATATAAAAACAGATTGTGCAGTGCTCGGAGGACGTGATGCGTTTTATGGCTTAATTGAGTCAAAGACACCTGAATCCTGAGACTGGAACTTTTATGTGAGAAGAAAAATCTGAGAATGTGTAACTTAGAGGCAGGAAAGGAAATAGAAAAGCAAGGTGTGATAGCATTTGTGACAGTTTGACATAAAGCAAGATGGCATTGCTATAACCTTGGAACCTATTTTCATGACCTTGTTGAGTCTAATGTTGTTGAATTCTACTTGACTAATGCCCTCCCACGGGAGGTGGTGGAGATGGAAACGGTAATGGAATTCAAACAAGCATGGGATAAACACAAAGGAATCCTGTTTAGAAGGAATGGATCCACAGAATCTTAGTGAAGATTGGGTGGCGATGCTGGTAATTGGGAAGCAAAACCAGTGCTGGGCAGACTTGTACGGTCTGTGCCAGAGCCGGTGGTTGGGAGGCAGGGCTGGTGGTTGGGAGGTGAGGATAGTGCTGGGCAGACTTATACGGTCTGTGCCCTGAAGAGCACAGGTACAAATCAAAGTAGGGTATACACAAAAAGCAGCAAATATGAGTTATCTTGTTGGGCAGACTGGATGGACCGTGCAGGTCTTTTTCTGCCGTCATCTACTATGTTACTATGTTACTTCTACGGTCTACACCCTGATCGTGACTGAATAGATAGGGATGGGCTGGAGTGTAAATTTTAAGGGGCTTCGACTTTAGCTTCAGAACTTTTAGTACAAGAACAGTGCTGGGCAGACTTCTACGGTCTGTGCCCTGAGAAAGGCAAGGACAAATCAAACTCGGGTACTTATAAAGTATCACATAACATGTATAATGAGTTTATCTTGTTGGGTAGACTGGATGCACCGTTCAGGTCTTTATCTGCCGTCATTTACTATGTTACTAAGTTGAGTTTCATAGTTAAATGGCTCTAAAACTGAGGATCTGAACTCAGCAGGTCCTCTTAGAGGGTGCTGAGAGGTTAAAATATTTTGATCACATGAATGTGCACACACAGAAATTGTACCGTAGCACAGGGCTTTCCAAATCTGTCCAAGGGACCCTCACAGTCAGTTGGGCTTTCAGGATATCCACAATGAATATGCATGAGATAAATTTGATTACAGTAGACACTTACATAGTAACATAGTAGATGACTGCAGAGAAAGAACTGTATGGTCCATCCAGTCTGCCCAATAAGATAAACTCATATGTACTACTTTATGTGTATACCTGACCTTGATTTGTATCTGCCATTTTCAGGGCACAGACCGTAGAAGTCTGCCCAGCACTAGCCCCGCCTCCAACCACTAGCCCCGCCTCCCACCACCGGCTCTGCCACCCAATCTCGGCTAAGCTTTTGAGGATCCATTCCTTCAGAACAGAATTCCTTTATGTTTATCCCACGCATTTTTGAATTCCGTTACCGTTTTCATCTCCACCATCTCTCGCGGGAGGGCATTCCAAGTATCCACCACTCTCTCCATGAAAAAATACTTCCTGACATTTTTCTTGAGTCTGCCCCCCTTCGATCTCATTTCATGTCCTCTAGTTCTACCGCCTTCCCATCTCTGGAAAAGGTTTGTTTGCGGATTAATACCTTTCAAATATTTGAACGTCTGTATCATATCATCCCTGTTTCTCCTTTCCTCCAGGGTATACATGTTCAGGTCAGCAAGTCTCTCCTCATACGTCTTGTAACGCAAATCCCTTACCATTCTCGTAGCTTTTCTTTGCACCGCTTCAATTCTTTTTACATCCTTCGCAATTACGGCCTCCAAAACTGAACACAATACTCTAGGTGGGGCCTCACCAACGACTTATACAGGGGCATCAACACCTCCTTTCTTCTGCTGGTCACACCTCTCTCTATACAGCCTAGCAACCTTCTGGCAACGACCACCGTCTTGTCACACTGTTTCGTTGCCTTCAGATCTTCAGATACTATCACCCCAAGATCCCTCTCCCCGTCCGTACATATCAGACTCTCACCGCCTTACACATACGTCTCCCGTGGATTTCTACTCCCTAAGTGCATCACTTTGCATTTCTTCACATTGAATTTTAATTGCCAAACCTTAGACCATTCTTTTAGCTTCTGCAGATCCTTTTTCATGTTTTCCACTCCCTCCGGGGTGTCCACTCTGTTACAAATCTTAGTATCCACAAAAAGGGAAACTTTACACTTGGTATATGCAAACGGGGTGGATTGACCAGGCAACCGGGCACTGCCCGAGGGCCCAGAGGTTCTAGGAGACTCAGAGGGTCTGTCCGGATGCCTGCTGCACACTACATCCCTCCTCGGTCCTACCTTTAAAGGTGCGGCGCTGGTGATCTAGTGGCCTCTGGTGGGGGGAGGGGGGAAACATATTCTTTCCTGCTCGTTGTGCTGCTGCTATTGGCCCTGCCTGCACCACCGTACTTTAAAAATGGAGGACTAGACTCCCTGCAGAAGTCTCGCGAGACTGTCGAGAACCTGGAGACTACCGCAGGAAGTCTCGGCTGCCATTTTGAAAACACGGAGGTGCTGGCAGGAGGGGAACTAGTGGCAGTGCAGTGGGCAGGAAAGAACATTCTCCCCCACCCCCCAGAGACCACTAGAGACCTTCAGATAGGACCGGGGCAGCGGGGGCATCAGCTGCGGCGGTTGTGTGGCAGCAGCCATGCAGGGGGCCCAGATCACTCTAGTTCGCCCCTGTATGCAAATATATCTGGTGTACATTCATTGTGGTTATCCTACAAATCTGACTTTCTGGGGTCTTCAAGACAGATTTGAGAAGGCCTGCTGTAGTATGAATTTCCATGTGTTTACAGTTCTCTGTAGTTCCAAAATATATGTTGAATTCCGTGCTGCATTTTCTAGTACGTAGGACCAGAATTGTAGAGAATAGAGTGACAATATGTAGAAGATAATAAAGATAGTTAGGGTCCATGAATCTTGTTGAACTGGGAGTTAATCAGAATTATGTTGAACCTGGAGAATAAGCCTTCTTGAACAGGACGGACTTCAATCATTTTCTGAAATTTAAGGAGCTCTGGGTAGATTTAACTGATTTGGGTAGAGCATTCCACATTTGTGTGCCTATGAATGCAAAGTTGGAGGCATAAGTGGATTTGTACTTAAGGCCACCGCAATCTGGGTAGCGTAAATTTAAGTAGGATCGTGAGAGACTGGATCTATTTCTGGGTGGTAAGTCAATCAATTCAAGCATGTAGTCTGGAACTGCCCCATAAATGATCCTTTTAGAAAGGAGCGCTAAAAACGCTAGCGCTCCTTTCTAAAAGGATCATTTATGGGGCAGTTAGAGTCGCCTTCAAAGGCCTACCTGTTTGATGCTGCTTTTGACTCCTATCTTGTCACTTGCTCATAACCTTTATCTTATCTTCCTCTCTTCAATAGTCCCTTTCCCTATGTATCCTTCTGTCTGTCTTACCCTTATCCTTATTGGTCCTGTCTGTCTGTCCTGATTTAGATTGTAAGCTCTTTCGAGCAGGGACTGTCTTTTCTTCATGTTCAATTGTGAAGCGCTGCGTACGACTGGTAGTGCTATAGAAATGATTTATATAGTAGTATATTTCTATGGACATCGCTAGTGTTGATCAACCACTAATGATTAGCGCTCCTTAAAACCACTAGCACGCCTTTGTAAAAGGCCCCCTTAAATTTGTTAAAACACATGCGGCCTGTGAAAAATTGCAGGAAGACCTTAGGAAATTGGAAGACTGGGAGTCCAAATGGCAGATGAAATTTAATGTGGACAAATGCAAAGTGAGGCACATTGGAAAAAATAATCCAAATCATAGTTATTTGATGCTAGGATACAACCTGGGAGTCAGGACCCAAGAAATAAATCTAGGTGTCATCGTGCACAAGGAGGTATAAGTAGTCTGTTAAAGGCAACATTAACCCCAAGGTTTAGATTTGTGCACCAAAATTTGGGTGCATTCCCGAGATGCACACACACATTAATTGTCTAATGAGCTAATTAACATCAATAATCGAGTGCTAACAGCCAAATCATGAAGTTGTTACCCATTAAAATTTGCACGCTATTCTATAAAGCATGGTGCCTAACTCTAATAGCATGTAACTCAAAAGGGGGTGTAGCTATGGGAGGGGCATAGGCGTGTCAGGGGAGTTCCAAAACATTCCACACATTGGAGTGGAGGAGTGGTTTAATGGTTTTGGACAAGTTCCTGGAGAAAAAGTCCATAGTCTGTTATTGAGATGGACATGGGTGAAGCCACTGATTGCCCCGGGATTGGTAGCATGGAATGTTGCTACTCATTGGGATTCCGGAATCTTATTATTGTTTCAGATTCTGGAATGTTGCTACTCATTGGGTTTCTGCCGGGTACTTGTGACCTGGATTGGCCACTGTTGGAAACAGGATACTGGGCTAGATGGACCACTGGTCTGACCCGGTATGGCTATTCTTATGTCTCTGTACACACCTCTAGGCTGTTCCATGCATCCACCACCCTTAGTGCTGTATCAAGAGACAGCAGCCATAAAAATGATTGGAACCAGGGGGGGTGTAACTCCCCTGTGGGCACCAGGAAACATCTCATCAGACACAAGAAGGGTACGCACTGGGGACAATTCTATATAACACTTGTGCGTCAATGTTCTTAAAGAATTCTAGCACAAGTCAGAATCAGTCACCTAATTTTAGTCCCGTGTACTTACACCACGGATTCTGTAAAGGGTGCCCAAATTTAGACGCCATCCTGAGTTGGCTCTTAACTAATTTAGTTGTGCGCAGATTAACATTCAATAACTGGCTGCTAACAAGCAATTATTGGTGTTAATTGGCACTAATTTGGAAAGTAGTGCACAACTGCCTATGCACAATTCTATAAAGAACCGCACCTAAATCTTCTCGTATGCGATCCAAAGGGGTGTGTGGCCATGGGAAGCGCATGGGCAGGTCAGGGGAGTTCCAAAACGTTATGCGCAGTGTTGCAGAATTTGGGGGGGGGGGGGGATTGCGTGCCAGGATTTACACCAGGTGCTTGTCAGGGTAAGTTCTCGTTCCCAAAGCTGGGCGTGGGATTGCGTGCTAAGCGCCATTGTATGAAGAGCGCTCAGCCCAGATTGATCTTTACAGAATAGCGCTGAGCATAGATTTTTCAGCACCATTTACTGAATCAAGGCCTTTACCATCAGATTCTACCTAGTGCGCCTAGAGATCTGCACCGAAATCCAGGCGCATTCTGTAATAGCGAGCGTAACTTAAATTGGCTTAACAAGCTAATCAGCATTGATAGCATCAGTTAACAAGCAATAATAAGCACCAATTGGTAATCATTAGAATTTACAGCGCATTCTGTAATAAACTGCTCCTAAATTCTAGTGTGCACAGTTCAAAAGAGGTGTGGCTCTGGGTGGGGAAATGGGCGTTCTGTGGCAGTTTCAAAATTTACACGCTTAGTTATAAAATATGACCCAGTGCGTGTAAGTCTATGCGCAGGGATTTACGCCACATTTTCATTGGTGTAAATGGAGGCGCATACTTTTTGGCGCTGGGATATCAACTAAGCGTATTCTATATACCGCGCCTAAACCTAGGTGCTGCTTATAGAATACGCCTAGGCGTAAATGTTTACCGTGTGGATTTTTTTAGATGCCTTACATAGAATCTGGCCCTTAGTTATGTAAGTTATGCACATAAATGTTGGACATGCCCAAGACCCCCCCACCAATACTCCTCCCCCTGTGAATGCCCCCTTGACTTTATGCACCGACAGTTGTGCAGTTAAGTTATAGAACACTGCTGAGCGGACAGCTAGCACCTATGCGTAAAGCGCTGGTGTGTTATATAACGTATGTGCGCAATTGGCGCCTAACTTCAGGCCACCTGTTCTAGAATGAGGGGGTTGTGCTTCTGCAGAGACATGACACAAGGACCTTGGGCTGATCTTCCTGAACGCCAGCAGCAGGCTTGGATAACAGGAGCATTAAGATCATGGCTGGTGGCGTTCCGGTCTGGCTTCGTCTGGGTCCTGCAGCTGTCACCAGGGTTGATGTCCGTCGCTGTTCACTGGGCACAGGCGTTTTGTGACAGCAGAGGTTCTGGCTGGGGCTGACCTTGTTATCACAGCTCCAGAAGGTGCAAGCCAGCACCGAGTGTTGCTTTTTTGAATGACTGCATCTCCTCCTTAGTTTTAAGTCTAGAGGGAGGGTTACTGTACCGAGTAAAAAACCTTTTTGTTACGTTATGTGCTTCAGCGTCCTCAGATCATTAAAGTAAGAAGTCACTTAAGCCTCCATCACCCCAGGTACAAATAAGTACTTGTATATACTTCTAAACCACTTTGAATGTAGGTGTAAAAAAACACAGAAAGGTAGTAATATCAATTCCTATTCCATTAGTATTATATAGATCAGTTTGTAACACTCATATTACGTGCTTAAAAATACCAATTAGCCCTCTAACATTATTAATGTCTTTTCTTTTATTTTTTATTGTGTATTTTTAGGACCTCAGTGATGATATTTTCCTTTTTTTTTTTTGTTATATTTGTACCCTGCGCTTTCCCACTCATGGCAGGCTCAATGCGGCTTACATGGGGCAATGGAGGGTTAAGTGACTTGCCCAGAGTCACAAGGAGCTGCCTGTGCCTGAAGTGGGAATCGAACTCAGTTCCTCAGGACCAGAGTCCACCACCCTAACCACTAGGCCACTCCTCCACTGTGGCTACAATTTGAGATTCTACATGGAATGTTGCTATTCCACTAACAACATTCCATGTAGAAGTCGGCCCTTGCAGATCACCAATGTGGTCGCACAGGCTTCTGCTTCTGTGAGTCTGACGTCCTGCACGTCAGACTCACAGAAACGGAAGCCTGCGCAGCCTTCTACATGGAATGTTGCTAGTGGAATAGCAACATTCCATGTAGAATCTCCAATAGTAGCAACATTCCATGTAGAATCTCCAATAGTATCTATTTTATTTTGGTTACATTTGTACCCTGCGCTTTCCCACTCATGGCAGGCTCAATGCAGCTTACATGGGGCAATGGAGGGTTAAGTGACTTGCCCAGAGTCACAAGGAGCTGCCTGTGCCTGAAGTGGGAATTGAACTCAGTTCCTCAAGACCAAAGTCCACAACCCTAACCACTAGGCCACTCCTCCATATGGCTTGTTACAGGAACATTGCTTTCTGAGTCTTCCCTGCAAGAGTACATTTTCCTTTCTATCAGAATAGGTTTCCTTCTTGATATAACATCAAGTCCTATGACATGATACCAGCGGTTGCTGTGAAGCAGACTGTAACTCCCGCTAATGCAATAAATCCTTTTGTTTTAAAACAAAAAAAACCTTTTCAGTGCATTCAGTGTCCTGAAACAACCCTCAGCCTTTGAATCAGGTCTGAGAAGCCACAAGCTTGTTTGGCTTGTTTTTCCTGAAAATACTTTCAAGCACCTTAACACAGTTCTCTCACTTGAAGAAACCCTGCTTCTTAAGGACAAGTCAAGCAAATGATCTCACTTACGAAAGTGCTTCCACAACTCACATAGCTCATCGCCTATCTGTTCAGCTTTTCAGCTCCTTCTCTCCCCCCATCTGACGACAAAAAAGTTCTGTGACACAGGAGGACCTCTCTGGGAGTAATGCAGCCAATCAGCAGACGGCCCTCATAACTTCAAACAGAACTACACTTCCCGATTTTAATACAGGTTTAAATTAATATTAAACAACTTCCTTTTGGCATTAAACTTCTATGCCTGCAATAGACTCCCTGAGCCAGTACGTCTAGGCTTAAAGCCCACCTCTTTGCTACTGCTTTCGACTCCTAACCACGACTCTCTTACTCAACACCCTCACTTATCACCCCCTACCACTGCAATTTCCCCACCCCTAGCTGTCTGTTCGTCTGTCCAATTTAGATTGTAAGCTCTGTTGAGCAGGGACTGTCTTTTCATGTTCATTTGTACAGCGCTGCGTAAGTCTAGTAGCGCTATAGGAATGTTTAATAGTAGTAGTAGTAGTATGAGCCAAGTATAGGACAGTCAAGCCATTGTGACATCACTGATGAGGCTGGCTCTTAGGCATTGGTGGACTGAGGCATTATGACATCACAATGTCAGCTCTGGTTAAATCACCTCAGCTCCTCAGTACCTTTCCGCTCTCATCTCTCCCTACACTCCTCCCCGTGAACTCCGTTCGCTGGGTAAATGTCTCCTGTCGTCCCCCTTCTCCCCCACTGCTAACTCCCGGCTCCGTTCCTTCTATCTCACTGCTCCCTATGCCTGGAATAGACTCCCTGAGCCGGTACGTCAGGCTCAGTCTCTGGCTGTCTTCAAGTCTAGGCTTAAAGCCCACCTCTTTGCTACTGCTTTCGGCTCCTAACCACGACTCTCTTACTCAACACCCTCACTTATCACCCCTACCACTGCAATTTCCCCACCCCTAGCTGTCTGTTCGTCTGTCCAATTTAGATTGTAAGCTCTGTTGAGCAGGGACTGTCTTTTCATGTTCATTTGTACAGCGCTGCGTAAGTCTAGTAGCGCTATAGGAATGTTTAATAGTAGTAGTAGTAGTATGAGCCAAGTATAGGACAGTCAAGCCATTGTGACATCACTGATGAGGTTGGCTCTTAGGCATTGGTGGACTGAGGCATTATGACATCACAATGTCAGCTCTGGTTAAATCACTGCTTTGAGCCAAGTATAGGACAGTCAAGCCATTGTGACATCACTGATGAGGTTGGCTCTTAGGCATTGGTGGACTGAGGCATTATGACATCACAATGTCAGCTCTGGTTAAATCACTGCTTTGAGCCAAGTATAGGACAGTCAAGCCATTGTGACATCACTGATGAGGCTGGCTCTTAGGCATTGGTGGACTGAGGCATTATGACATCACAATGTCAGCTCTGGTTAAATCACCTCAGCTCCTCAGTACCTTTCCGCTCTCATCTCTCCCTACACTCCTCCCCGTGAACTCCGTTCGCTGGGTAAATGTCTCCTGTCGTCCCCCTTCTCCCCCACTGCTAACTCCCGGCTCCGTTCCTTCTATCTCACTGCTCCCTATGCCTGGAATAGACTCCCTGAGCCGGTACGTCAGGCTCAGTCTCTGGCTGTCTTCAAGTCTAGGCTTAAAGCCCACCTCTTTGCTACTGCTTTCGGCTCCTAACCACGACTCTCTTACTCAACACCCTCACTTATCACCCCTACCACTGCAATTTCCCCACCCCTAGCTGTCTGTTCGTCAGTCCAATTTAGATTGTAAGCTCTGTTGAGCAGGGACTGTCTTTTCATGTTCATTTGTACAGCGCTGCGTAAGTCTAGTAGCGCTATAGGAATGTTTAATAGTAGTAGTAGTAGTATGAGCCAAGTATAGGACAGTCAAGCCATTGTGACATCACTGATGAGGTTGGCTCTTAGGCATTGGTGGACTGAGGCATTATGACATCACAATGTCAGCTCTGGTTAAATCACTGCTTTGAGCCAAGTATAGGACAGTCAAGCCATTGTGACATCACTGATGAGGTTGGCTCTTAGGCATTGGTGGACTGAGGCATTATGACATCACAATGTCAGCTCTGGTTAAATCACTGTTTTGAGCCAAGTATAGGACAGTCAAGCCATTGTGACATCACTGATGAGGCTGGCTCTTAGGCATTGGTGGACTGAGGCATTATGACATCACAATGTCAGCTCTGGTTAAATCACCTCAGCTCCTCAGTACCTTTCCGCTCTCATCTCTCCCTACACTCGTAAATGTCTCCTGTCGTCCCCCTTCTCCCCCACTGCTAACTCCCGGCTCCGTTCCTTCTATCTCACTGCTCCCTATGCCTGGAATAGACTCCCTGAGCCGGTACGTCAGGCTCAGTCTCTGGCTGTCTTCAAGTCTAGGCTTAAAGCCCACCTCTTTGCTACTGCTTTCGGCTCCTAACCACGACTCTCTTACTCAACACCCTCACTTATCACCCCTACCACTGCAATTTCCCCACCCCTAGCTGTCTGTTCGTCTGTCCAATTTAGATTGTAAGCTCTGTTGAGCAGGGACTGTCTTTTCATGTTCATTTGTACAGCGCTGCGTAAGTCTAGTAGCGCTATAGGAATGTTTAATAGTAGTAGTAGTAGTATGAGCCAAGTATAGGACAGTCAAGCCATTGTGACATCACTGATGAGGTTGGCTCTTAGGCATTGGTGGACTGAGGCATTATGACATCACAATGTCAGCTCTGGTTAAATCACTGCTTTGAGCCAAGTATAGGACAGTCAAGCCATTGTGACATCACTGATGAGGTTGGCTTTTAGGCATTGGTGGACTGAGGCATTATGACATCACAATGTCAGCTCTGGTTAAATCACCGCAGCTCCTCAGTACCTTTCCGCTCTCATCTCTCCCTACACTCCTCCCCGTGAACTCCGTTCGCTGGGTAAATGTCTCCTGTCGTCCCCCTTCTCCCCCACTGCTAACTCCCAGCTCCGTTCCTTCTATCTCGCTGCTCCCTATGCCTGGAATAGACTCCCTGAGCAGGTACGTCAGGCTCAGTCTCTAGGCTTAAAGCCCACCTCTTTGCTACTGCTTTCGGCTCCTAACCACGACTCTCTTACTCAACACCCTCACTTATCACCCCTACCACTGCAATTTCCCCACCCCTAGCTGTCTGTTCGTCTGTCCAATTTAGATTGTAAGCTCTATTGAGCAGGGACTGTCTTTTTCATGTTGATTTGTACAGCGCTGCGTAAGTCTAGTAGCGCTATAGAAATGTTTAATAGTAGTAGTAGTAGTTTTATACAAGTCAACAAACACCAAAATTTACTCTGGAATTCACTGCCAGAGAAATGTGGTGAGAGCAGTTAGCTAAGCAGGGTTTAAAAAGGGTTTGGATGGCTTCCTAAAGGAAAAGTCCATAGACCATTATTGAAATGGAGTTGGGGAAAATCCATTGCTTATTTCTAGGATAAGCAGCATAAAAGGTATTTTACTGTTTTGGGATCTTGTCCGGTACTTGTGACCTGGATCGGCCACTGTTGGAAACAGGACACTGGGCTTGATGGACCTTCGGTCTATCCCAGTGTGGCAGTACTTATGTACTTACATAATTTTATAATTGATTCTGAGTTATTTTAATCAAATGCAAGCCCTAACAGTGCTCCTGCCACTGTGTAAGCAAACAGCAAGGCTCAGAAGCCACTCACCTGTCCTCCAGGAAGCATGATTAAAGCCCCAGGTTAAAAAGAAAAAAAAAATTATCTTCTGGTTACACTGACAAAGGGAGAGGGGTACCCCGCACGTACAGATAGGACCCTAAGAACAAAGCGGGAAGGGTGACCCACAGAGAGCAGCAAGTTCAACCCTGGACACTTTTCTGGACAGACTGGTGGACCATGCTCCTCTTATCTGCTCCCATTTTCCTACGTTACTGTGTTACTATGAAAAAATAGTTGCCTTGACCATATCAACCACCAGCGACCAATCTACAGTCTGCAAAAAAGAACACCAACCTTGATTTCATCTGATGAAGCAACTATCAGCATGAAATATTTCGTCCGTCATTTCACCCAAACCCGACAGCAGTGCGAGAAGCTCCAGTCATCAATTCATCAGAAAAGAATGAGGTTTAACAGTGGCGTTGACATTAGAAGTTTTACAGTGTGTTGTGAAGCGTAGATTGTTAGCCTGCCGGGACCTGCGTTCTTACAGGAAGGATCCTCAAGGGCGAGGCCTGGCTGCATTCTACAGTGCATGTGTCTCCAGTTTTTAGTAGACAACTGGAGATACAGCCCTGTTGGAATAACAACCAGTGCCATGATCTTCAGGCAACGCTAACAAGAGTAACATCTCCAACTCCACGTTAGGAGTCACGGACCAAGAAAGGGATCTAGGTGTCGTCGTTGATGATACGTTGAAACCTTCTGCTCAGTGTGCTGCTGCGGCTAAGAAAGCAAATAGAATGTTAGGTATTATTAGGAAAGGAATGGAAAACAAAAATGAGGATGTTATAATGCCTTTGTATCGCTCCATGGTGCGACCGCACCTTGAATATTGTGTTCGATTCTGGTCACCGCATCTCAACAAAGATATAGTGGAATTAGAAAAGGTGCAGAGAAGGGTGACGAAAATGATAGAGGGGATGGGACGACTTTCCTATAAGGAAAGGCTAAAGCGGCTAGGGCTCTTCAGCTTGAAGAAAAGGCGGCTGAGGGGAGTTATGATAGAGGTCTATAAAATAATGAATGGAGTTGAACGGGTAGATGTGAAGCGTCTGTTCACGCTTTCCAAAAATACTAGGACTAGGGGGCATGCGATGAAGCTACAATGTAGTAAGTTTAAAACGAATCGGAGAAACTTTTTCTTCACTCAACGTGTAATTAAACTCTGGAATTCGTTGGCAGAGAATGTGGTAAAGGTGGTTAGCTTAGCGGAGTTTTAAAAAGGTTTGGACGGCTACCTAAAGGAAAAGTCCATAGACTGTTATTAAATGGACTTGGGGAAAATCCACTATTTCTGGGATAAGCAGTATAAAATGCTTTGTACATTTTTGGGACCTTGCCAGGTATTTGTGACCTGGATTGGCCACTGTTGGAAACAGGATGCTGGGCTCGATGGACGTTTGGTCTTTCCCAGTACGGTAATACTTATGTACTTATGTACTTAACTCCTCATTGTGGCTCTGTCTTGCTGTCACGATTTCCGACCATACTGACAACATAGTGGATAAAGAGAAAGCATAAGAACAAAGATATTGAACATTTGTCATATTTGCATAACCCCAGGTTGGTGTGTTTACTTAGATGGCTCCTTGGACTGCGAATTAGTACACAAACAAATTTATCGACCAAAGCTGGGACTGAGTAACTATCCAGGAGGCCAGATAAGCCACTGCTGTTCAGACTTTTATAAAACTGCACTCAATAACTCAGTTGACTCCAAAAAAGTTGTTCTGAACCAGGATTTTACTAATATCTTCCTCGAGGTCATTTATAATTTTTTAACAGTGGCAAATGCAATCAAAACATGTAGCAAACATAACAGTAACTGATGCAAAAGTATTTATAAACTTTCCTCCAGCATTTCACCCCTGTTTCTCAGCGGTGCTACATTCCCTTAACTCCTATGTCCTACTATTGCCGGGCCAATGCTCAAAACTTCGATTAGCGCCAAGCAAACACCAGTTTTAGTGAGCGCAGAATGCTCAGAGGGCTCTTGCACAGGAGACAATGTGCACGCCAAAGATTTGTGCAAATATATTCCAGGGGCGTAGCCAGACTTCGGCGGGAGGGGGTCCAAAGCCCCAGGTGAGGGGGCACATTTTAGCCCCCCCCCCCCCAGTGCCGCCGACCCCCCCCCCCCCCCGTGCCATTGCCGCCAGCACCACCAACTTTGACCCCCCCCTCCCACCGCCAACTCTCCCCCACCGCCGCCATTGCCTACCTTTGCTGGCGGGGGTCCCCAACCTCTGCCAGCTAAAGCATTTGTCCCGTGCTGGTCTTACATTGCCTGGCACCCTGTTCTGTTTTCAGTCGCTGCGCACGCTCGTTTTTAATGAAACTGAGCATGCGCAGTGACTGAAAACAGGACAGGGCACCAGGCAATGTGTGACCAGTGCTGACGGAGGGTTGGGGACTCCTGCCAGCCAAACCAGGGGCCCCAGAGCTAATTTGGGGAGGCCCAGGCCCCCGTAGCGATACCCCTCTGTCCTTAGAGGGCTCACAATACTACTACTACTACTTAACATTTGTAGAGCGCTACTAGGGTTACGCAGTGCTGTACAAATTAACGAATAAGGACGGTCCCTGCTCAAAGGAGCTTACAATCTAAAGGACGAAATGTCAAGTTGGGGTAGATGATATTTCCTGAGAAGAGATGTAGTGATTAGGTGCCCAAGGCGACATTGAAGAGGTGGGCTTTGGGCAATGATTTGAAGATGGGTAGGGAGGGGGCCCGGCGTATGGGCTCAGGGAGTTTGTTCCAAGCATGGGGTGAGGCGAGGCAGAAAGGGCGAAGCCTAGAGTTGGCGGTGGTGGAGAAGGGTACTGAAAGGAGGGATTTGTCTTGAGAGCGGAGGTTACGGGTAGGGACGTAAGGGGAGATGAGGGTAGAGAGGTAAGGAGGGGCTGCAGATCGAGTGCATTTGTAGGTGAGTAGGAGAAGCTTGAACTGTATTCGGTATCTGATCGGAAGCCAGTGAAGTGACTTGAGGAGAGGGGTGATATGAGTATATCGGTTAAGGCAGAAGATAAGACGTGCGGCAGAGTTCTGAATGGACTGAAGGGGGGATAGATGGCTAAGTGGGAGGCCGGTGAGGAGTAGGTTGCAGTAGTCAAGGCGAGAGGTAATGAGAGAGTGGATGAGAATTCGGGTGGTGTGCTCGGAGAGGAAGGGGCAGATTTTGCTAATGTTATAGAGGAAGAAGCGACAGGTCTTGGCTATCTGCTGGATATGCACAGAGAAGGAGAGGGAGGAGTCGAAGATGACACCGAGGTTGCGGGCAGATGAGACGGGGATGATGAGGGTGTTATCAACTGAGATAGAGAGTGAAGGGAGAGGAGAAGTGGGTTTGGGTGGGAAAACAATAAGTTCAGTCTTGGCCATGTTCAGTTTCAGGTGGCGGTTGGACATCCAGGCAGCAATGTCGGATAAGCAGGCCGATACCTTGGCCTGGGTTTCCGCAGTGATTTCTGGTGTGGAGAGATAAAGCTGGGTGTCGTCAGCATAAAGATGATAGTGGAAACCATGAGAAGAGATCAGGGAGCCTAAGGAAGAGATGTAGATTGAAAAAAGAAGAGGCCCAAGGACAGATCCCTGAGGAACTCCAACAGAGAGCGGGATAGGGGAGGAGGATGAACCATGAGAGTGTACTCTGAAGGTACGATGGGAGAGATAAGAGGAGAACCAGGAGAGGACAGAGCCCTGGAAACCAAAGGAGGACAGTGTGTCAAGAAGTAGGTTGTGATTGACAGTGTCAAAAGCGGCGGATAGGTCGAGGAGGATGAGGATGGAGTAGTGACCTTTGGATTTGGCAAGGAACAGGTCATTGCAGATAGTGCCGTTTCTGTCGATTGCAATGCAGCGGCTGTGAATGGCGCGTTCAAGTATCTTGGAGAGGAAGGGTAGGAGGGAAATGGGGTGGTAGTTGGAGGGACAAGTAGGGTCAAGTGATGGTTTTTTGAGGAGTTGTGTGACCACAGCATGCTTGAAGGTGTCCGGGACAGTTGCAGTGGAGAGAGAGAGGTTGAGGATATGACAGATGGTGGGGGTGATAGTAGGAATGATGGTGATAATCTAAGTTTTTGTACCCGGGGGGGGGGGGGCAATGGAGGGTTAAGTGACTTGCCCAAGGTCACAAGGAGCTGCAACGGGAATCGAACCGAGGTTTACCAGGATCAAAGCCCGCTGCATCTAACGTTCTTAAAGGCATGTTTCTGATTTAAATAGATGCACCCAATAATTATAAAACCAAGAAACGCCTCCAGGACAGCTTACATTGTACTGGAATAGTTCTTCAGAAGTGACAAGCTACATTGAAGAGGAAAGACGTCGTATATCCAGGGCATGGTATCATAAATTCTCAGCTCTCTGATGTAGAAACATCTTCTACCTTCCACGCTGACAGTGATGTACATCTCCAGCTAATCAGACACTCCACATCTCTTCACGACAAGCACATGGTTAATTTTTTTATTGTCATCCTAAAATACATTTTCTGAAACATTCTCACTGTATTTTCTTTTCTTTTTAATTGTAACTTTAGGATCTAATGAGGGATGATCTATAGACTTCATAGGAAAGTCATTCTGATATCAACCATATTGAGGCATGATTGAAGGTCTCCCGCAATTTGCTGGTGTCTACCGAGTTATTGGTGTTCGAGTCTGTCTATTGCAACAGTATTAATATTTCTGCTATTATGTGTAAGATTTATGTACAGCATCCTTTCCAAATGCTTTGCAGCCTGATGAAATTTTGACAGAAGGAAGATTAATTTGACTTTGATGGGGCTTGAGAGATTATAGATCTGATTTGCACACACGCTAAATGTCAGGGCAGTGCCTCTAGTTGATAATTCTGTCCCCCAACAAAGTAAGCACAGGGCTGGTTGGTCTAGGCGTCTGCCTAGGACAGCATAATTTGTGGGAACAGTACTGGCATGGTAGTCAGGGGGGGTCTACAGAAGACTCATTCTGGCTGGCATGGGACCTTGGGCATCTGCACATGCTCAAGGTCTGTCAGGTCCCATCCTATCCAAATTTCCTGTTTCAGACGGGACAGACCCAGCAGAGATGTTTGAGGCCCCATACCTGCCACAAAGAGTCTTTTTCAGATTTGCTGTCTGCTACGCCGGTGCCATTCCAGAGGGGCAAAGGAATACCTCGGAGGGGACAGAGAGAGAGAGAGAGATGCTGAGCATCTTTGGGGGGGGGGGGGGGGAGGGAGGAAGGGAAGGAGATTAGTGCTGGACACCTCAGGGAAGGGAGGTAGGGAACGGGAGGGGAAATGCTAATCATCTCAAGGGGGAAGGGAAAGGGAGATGCTGAGCACCATGAGGGAGGAGAAGAAAGTGAAGGAGAGAGATGCAGAACAACTTATTCAGAAGGTTTGTGATAACTTTGAGGAATGTGTCAGAAGAACCTAGAATCACCAGTCAAGGTGACTCTAGGTCGTTCTGACAAAATCTCCTTATCTACAAATGTACAGCAGAGCTAGCCTGTTCATAATACCTTCTCTTCGCTGTTCCCTTCTCCACTACTGCCAACTCCAGACTTCGCGCCTTCTGTCTCACTGCAACCTACGCCTGGAATAAACTTCCTGAGCCCCTACGTCTTGCCCCATCCTTGGCCACCTTTAAATCTAGACTGAAAGC
Source organism: Microcaecilia unicolor (assembly GCF_901765095.1). Taxonomy (NCBI): domain Eukaryota; kingdom Metazoa; phylum Chordata; class Amphibia; order Gymnophiona; family Siphonopidae; genus Microcaecilia; species Microcaecilia unicolor. The sequence goes on from NC_044034.1 coordinate 16,725,375, forward strand.
CCACCTCTTTAACATTGCTTTTGACTCGTAACCACTTGTAACCACTCGCCTCCACCTACCCTCCTCTCCTCCTTCCTGTACACATTAATTGATTTGATTTGCTTACTTTATTTTTGTCTATTAGATTGTAAGCTCTCTTGAGCAGGGACTGTCTCTTCTTCATGTTCAATTGTGAAGCGCTGCGTACGGCTTCGCTCCTTCTGTCTCGCTGCACCCTACGCCTGGAATAGACTTCCTGAGCCCCTACGTCTTGCCCCATCCTTGGCCACCTTTAAATCTAGACTGAAAGCCCACCTCTTTAACATTGCTTTTGACTCGTAACCACTTGTAACCACTTGCCTCCACCTACCCTCCTCTCCTCCTTCCTGTATTTGATTTGCTTACTTTATTTATTTTTTGTCTACTAGATTGTAAGCTCTTTGAGCAGGGACTGTCTTTCTTCTATGTTTGTGCAGCGCTGCGTATGCCTTGTAGCACTATAGAAATGCTAAATAGTAGTAGTAGTAGTGTTTGGAGCTGAGAACTCTGATCTTGATGAACTCTGGATAAAGACTGCTCTTTGGTCATGCTCATTTGGTCAGTTCCTGGAAAGAGAGCGTGGACATAAAAACGATACCATCAGTTAGAGTGGAGTATGTCCCTCTGTTTTCTCCCAAGCTTGTGTTTGAGAAAAGGGAACTATGTAAAATGCTAGAGACCATGTAGCTGTTCGACTCACCATAAAGAACAATTTATTTGTCTCTAGGATAATACAGAACCTTAATGGATCAGGCTCTATGTGTATTACTCATGGAGACCACAGACCACATTAAACCGCCCTTGTGAACTGAGCTCAAAACTCATGTTGTACAGATATAGGGTTATTACTGTGTCTACAGATTTTAGCTATTTATTGTACCAGAAAGGTTGAATCCTTGTGTATGCCTAGTGGTTTCACTTGGATCTCAGCTGTTGCAGCTCTGAATATGAAGCTGAGGGCGATTACTAAATGGTCTAACTTTGCTCCAGTAAGGACAGCTGATATTTGGAAGCTAATAGGTAGAACGAATGATCATATCTCTGCTTGGCTCACTCTATGTTCAGTCGGTACCCTCTGTAGACCATCCTTGAACTTCTCAACAATAAGTCTAATTAAACCTGCCACTTTTGGCAAAATTAATTGAATTGTTGTTGTGACTGCTGAACTTTGTGGATAAACTTGTCGTACTGGATGACCATCAGCATGGATGCCGGGCTAGCTATGGAGTGAAGATGTTGTAGAGTGATACGCACTAAAAATGGATCCTGGTCTATTAACAAAAACTCTAATTTATTGTCTTGACTTGGTGTGTTTGGACCTGATGCATCAGTCTTGGCCTGTTTTTCATCCTGTGTCTCAGACTGAACCCAACAGCTCAGAGTGGATAGTAGGGTGACTGATTGGATGTAGGATTAATTTTAGTGCATCACAAAGATCAATATTATCGCACTTCTACTTAACATCTGTCTGTGCTGTGGATGTGATGTTTTTAGGGCGCATAAAAGTATTTCATCAGCTTTATGAAGATGACATCATATTTTTTGTTCTAGGTCCATCTTCCTTGGGGACTGTGGAGGGCAGGGAGGTTATGAATAGCCCAAAGCGGGTTCCCAATTAATTTAAAGGTGACAGAGGCAATGTCATTCAGCAGGCTTGAGCTAAATTTAGGAGCTGATTATCTGCCCCTGAATGATTATCCAGCTCATTTTCCAAAGAGATCGCCGGCCATCTTCCAACATAAATCGGGAGATGGCCGGCGATCTCCTGAAACCAGCCAAATCGGTATAATTGAAAGCCGATTTTGGCTGGCTTCAACTGCTTTCCGTCGCGGAGCCAGTGAAACTTCAACGGGGCGTGTCAGTAATGTAATGAAGGCAGGACGGGGGCGGGATGGGGGCGTGCTCACGAGATGGCCAGCTTCGCCTGATAATGGAAAAAAAAAGCCAGGCTTGATGAGCATTTTGCCGGTTTTACTTGGTCCCTTTTTTTTCACGACCAAACTTCAAAAAGGAGCCCCAACTGACCAAATGACCACCGAGGGAATTGGGGATGACCTCCCCTTACTCCCCCAGTGGTCACCAACCCCCTTCCACCCAAAAAAACCTTTTTTTCCAGCCTCTATGCCAGCCTGAAATGTCATACCCAGCTCCCTGACAGCAGTATGCAAGTCCCTGGAGCAGTTTTTAGTGGGTGCTGTGCACTTCAGGCAGGTGGACCCAGACACATTCCCCCCCTACCTGTTACACTTGTGGTGGTAAATGGGAGCCCTCCAACCCCCCCCAAACCCACTGTACCCACCTGTAGGTGCCCCCTTCACCCCTTAGGGCTATGGTAATGGTGTAGTGTTGTGGGGAGTGGATTTTGGGGGGGATGTGGGGGGCTCAGTACCCAAGGTAAGGGAGCTATGCATCTGGGAGCTATTTTTATTTTTAATCTTTAGAAGTGCCCCCTAGGGTGCCCAGTTGGTGTCCTGGCATGTGAGGGGGGCCAGTGCACTACAAATGCTGGCTCCTCCCACGACCAAATGCCTTGGATTTGGCCGGGTTTGAGATCGCCAGCATTAGTTTCCATTATCGCCGAAAATCGATGCCGGCCTTCTCAAACCTGACCATCTCTGACATTTGGCCGGGTCCAACCGTATTAACGAAGAAAAAAGATGGCCGGCCATCTTTTTCGAAAATACAGTTGGCCCCGCCCATTTATGGAGCCAGCCCCGGAGATGGACGCCGCCATTCGATTATTCCCCTCCACGTAACTGAAGTGCTACATTTAGGAACAGTCCTGGATAGAAGGTTTTCATTGAGATCCCAGGTCAGGATGTTGGTACAAAATGTCTTCTATACGGTTCACAGTGCTTCAAGCCTTTATTAGAGCCTAATACTCCATGTTTCAGGCCATGACGATGGAACAGTTTGATTTCTGTAATGTAGTCTTGGAGAGTTTATCCATATCCTTGCTCCGAGGGAGTGAATATTCATGAGGCAGGTTTACATGCACTGCTTCCTTGGTTTGCAGATCTACCCCATGCATATTCATTGTGGCTATCCTGAAAATCTGACCAGTTGGATTTGTCCTTAGGACTGGTTTGAGAGGAATTACCCAACTACAAAGTCAAGCTAATATGGAACCCCCTGATCACAAATAACAGAGGGCAAATTCTATACCAGGGTCTCTCTGTTAGCACAAATGGCGTTTTTTTTTGCTCCCAAACTATAAGTCTTCACTCTGAGTTTTGCAGCTTGGGAAAGTTTGCGCTTACCTCAACGCACAGAATGTTTTGTCAGTGACCTTCGATTGGTTTGTACATGGCATGCACCACTTGTTGCTTTACTACACTGTCCACAATAAACATTTTAGGTGGATGATTTTATTAAATCCAAAAGACTCCTGATGCTCAAGCCTTGTTGGCCAAAACACAGCTGTGCCAAGTCTTGTTTGTCATCTACTTGTTCTTGAGACATCTTTGTTGTTCTGTTACATACTGTATTTTTGTGACGATTTGTTTCTTCTGTGTACACATTAATAGGCAGCATACTGACACTGGTGCACAGATATGTGCACATAAGACATGTAAATGTAAATATTTTGCCCCTAAAGTGTATTTCTAACTTACGTAGGGGTCCTTTTACAAAGCTGCGGTATGCATATGGCAGCTGAAAACGGCTTACCATGGGGTAGTGCCGAGGCATCCTGCGGTAAATGTGAAGCGTGTGTTCACGCTTTCCAAAAATACTAGGACTAGGAGGCATGTGATGAAGCTACAATGTAGTAAATTTAAAACGAATCGGAGAACATTTTTCTTCACTCAACGTGTAATTAAACTCTGTAATTCGTTGCCAGAGAATGTGGTAAAGGTGGTTAGCTTAGCGGAGTTTTAAAAAGGTTTGGACGGCTTCCTAAAGGAAAAGTCCATAGACCGTTATTAAATGGATTTGAGGAAAATCCTCTATTTCTGGGATAAGCAGTATACAATGTTTTGTACATTTTTGGGACCTTGCCGGGTATCTGTGACCTGGATTGGCCACTGTTGGAAACAGGATGCTGGGCTCGATGGACCTTTGGTCTTTCCCAGTATGGCAATACTTATGTACTTATGTAATTTGCAATGTATGTGGGCTAAAAAATATGTTTTTTCACGCGGGGGTGTGTCTGGGGTTGGGGTGTGGGTGTTTCTGTGTTGATCGGTTAGTGTGTCTGCATTCCTGTGCGCTAACTGATTAGCGCATGACTAAGGCTTGAGCCCTTACCGCCTAGAAAATAGGTGATGGTGAAGTCTCACGTGCTAATCTTTTTTAATGGCCACACGCTAATGGCTAAATTAGCACCTGAAGAAAAGAAAGGAAAGGAGGGAGCAGAACATGAGCAATGAAACAAAACAAAACAGTGAGGTCGATCCAAGGAGGATATCAAAAGGTCTTTATTGGAAAGCAACTAAAAGACAACTCACTTTCGCCGATTGGATGGTTACTGCTTTCAGCGCCAATGGCGTTCCTAGGCTGGCTGACATCCGGGGCGGATCGCCAATGCGCCCCCCACCCGGGTGCAGCGCGACCCCCCCTGGTGAAATTACACTCCCCCGGGTGCATTTTTACCTGCTGGGGGGGGGGGGCCGTGCACCTGTTGGCTCCGAGTCCGTTCGTTCCCTGGCTGCTGCTCCCTCTGCCCCAGAACAGGAAGTAACCTGTTCCGCGCAGAGGGAGTAGCAGGGAGGGAATGAGCGGACTCGGAGCCAACAGGCGCGCGGCACCCCCCCAGCGGCGTGCACCCGGAGCGGACCGCCCCCCCCCCCCCCTTGGTACGCCACTGTTCAGCGCTCCTGTCCCATTGAGTATATGACAAGGATTTTACTTTCAGAACTTTCACAACAATCTCGCAGTTTAGCTTTCCTGCCACAACATCCCAGAGATTCACCTAGACCCCGTGTGCCGAAACACGGCCGTGTCGGGTCCTCTTTTAGCTGCTTTCCAATAAAGACCTTTTGATATCCTCCTTAAATTACCACCTGGCCATTAATTCAGAAAATGGAAAATTGGCATTTTCTGGCTGTGCTAAAAGTGGCCTTATGTCACGTTTTCAAAGCTGGAACTGGGTTTGTGAGCCCTTGGAGTGGAGCATGGGTAGAACTCACTACTACACATGTATCTTACAGAATACATGTGTAGTAGTGAGTTCTACCCATGCTCCACTCCTGTGTACACATGTATTCTGTAAGATCCATGTGTAGTAGTGAGTTCTACCCATGTATCTTACAGAAAACTGTAAATCACACAGACAGCTTCCACCTTTAGGCGTCTGTACCTAGGTAAGATCATTGGGCAGAACTGTACACTTCAACCGGCCAGAGGCCGGCCAGTGAATATTATTTGCTAAAAACAGAACTAGTATCTCTGGACACCCAGAGTCAAGTGAAGTGTGCTGCCTTGCAGAGAGACAGTAGTACACCCAGTTTTCCGCCTTTTAAAGTAAAGGAAGCTGTCAACTTGCTGCTGTTTCTGAATGCCACTTCCAAGTTTCAGCGAGGTTTATCTGCTACTCACACTTTTGGCTTACAAAATATTTTGTAAGAATCCCATGTCTGGCAGAATTCTAATTAGTAGCGCTGTTCACAGGACCCCTGATGCAGTGGCATACCAAGGGGGGGGGGCGGTCCGCCCCGGGTGCACGCCGCTGGGGGATGCCACGGCGCGCACCTGCTCTGAGTTCCCTGACTGCGCGTTCGCTGCAGCTCCCTCTGCTCTGCCCTGGAACAGGTTACTTCCTGTTCCGGGTCAGAGGGAGCTGCAGCGAATGCGCGAAGTCTGAGAACTCAGAGCAGGCGCGTGTCGCGGCACCCCCCAGCGGCGTGCACCCGGGGGGGTCCGCGCTGCATCGTAGGGGGGTGCTGCACCCGGGGGGGCGGGGCGCCGCCCCGGGTGTCCGCCTCCCTAGGAACGCCACTGCCCTGATGAAGGCTCTTCGTGCCGAAACATGGCCTGTGTTGGGTTCCTTTCCTTCATAAGAACATAAGAGTAGCCATATTAGGTCAGACCAATGGTCCATCTAGCCCAGTATCCTGTTTTCCAAACAGTGGCCAAGCCAGGTCACAAGTACCTGGCAGAAACCCAAATTGTAGCAACACTCCATTCTACAAATCCCAGGGCAAGCAGTTGCTTCCCATGTCTGTCTCAATAGCAGGCTATGGACTTTTCCTCCAGGAATTTGTCCAAACCTTTTTGAAACCCAGATATGCTAACTGCTGTTACCACATCCTCCGGCAAACAGTTCCAGAGCTTAACTATTCGTTGAGTGAAAAAATATTTCCTCCTATTTGTTTTAAAAGTATTTCCCTGTAACTTCCTCGGTGTCCCCTAGTCTTTGTACTTTTGGAACAAGTAAAAAATTGAAAAATTGATTTACTTCTACTCGTTCTACACCACTCAGGATTTTGTAGACCTCGATCATATCTCCCCTCATCCATCTCTTTTCCAAGCTGAAGAGCCCTAACCTCTGTAGCCTTTCCTCATACGAGAGGAGTTAGTACATAAGTACATAAGTAGTGCCATACTGGGAAAGACCAAAGGTCCATCTAGCCCAGCATCCTGTCACCGACAGTGGCCAGTCCAGGTCAAGGGCACCTGGCACGCTCCCCAAACGTAAAAACATTCCAGACAAGTTATACCTAAAAATGCGGAATTTTTCCAAGTCCATTTAATAGCGGTTCCATCCCTTTTATCATTTTAGTCGCTCTTCGAACCTTTTCTAATTCTGCTATACCTTTTTTGAGATACGGCGACCAAAACTGAACGCAATACTCAGGGTGCGGACACACCATGGAGCGATACAAAGGCATTATAGTATTTTCGGTCTTATTCACCATACTATTGTGGAAAGTGGTTCTGTATACACCTCCTTGAAATTTTTGAATAAAATTAATTCGTATTCTATAATGGAATGTGGACACCAGGTTATCTTATAGAACGGGCTCCCAACGAATGGCCTCAGGCTACCTAAAGGGAGACGCCCTGTTATGGAATTTTCCCATAGCGTTTTGGTCGATACAGCCCTATCGAGCAGTTTTTCTCGGCCCTCTCCTATAGGCACACCTATCGGTCAGGTTTTCAGGATTACCAGTATGACTATGCATGAGAGAGATTTGCATACAACAGCTACCCAATATTTGCAGATTTATTTCATGCATATTTATTGATTTTATTTATTTGTTACATTTGTATCCCACGTTTTCCCACCTCTTTGCAGGCTCAACGTGGCTTACATTTGTACTGTAGAGGCGTTCGCCATCTCCGGTAGAGAGACAAATACAAAGAGTTGATGTGGTCGAGTAAGGTTCATGTGTTATAGACACAATTGGGGAATCGTAGAGAGGAAGAATTATGCGGGGTCTGTAACAAGCTTTGGTTTCGTTGGGTTGCAGGGTTTAGGCACTTAAGTTGGGTCGATAGGGGTTGGTTTTTAGTGATTTCCGGAAGTTTAGGTGGCGGTACGTTCATTGCGGTAATCCTGAAAACCCGACTGGCTAGGTGTGCCTCCAGGACAGGGTTGAGAAACTCTGCTCTAGAGTACTTGTCCTCCTGGCCGTATCATTTCCTTTCCCCTCAGTGTGAAGAAAACCCATTAAAATCCAAGAAAAAGTGCAGTATAGAACAGATCTGTGAAATAGAACGTGCCCCCTTGCAAAAGATTTCTTTCACCTTATAAACAAACTGTCGGAGGGCTGCTTGATAAAGGGCATGAAAAATAGAATGATGACCTGCTGTGTTTGATGGTCCATTGAACCCTTATCTTGAAGCAGAGAATACAGAAGTAGCCAGGCTGTGGGCTTCCCTTCTCTCTCTCTCTCTCTCTCTCTCTCTCTCTCTCTCTCTCTCTCTGCCAGCTGGAAACGAGAAGCCTACATTTGAGTTCCCCCCTAGCCAATTTGGTATTTAGAATATTTACAATGAATATGCATGAAATTTGCATGTAATGGAAGTGGTATGCTCAAATTGCTCCCATGCATATTTATTGCTGATACCAGCTTGAGAAACCCTAGTGGAAGCCTGGCCTATGACAAGCATTTGATTTTGCCCTTCAGACAAGCACAAACCGAGGCAGCCGGAAGCACCTGCCTCGATCTGTATTATTTTGGACAATTCTATGGTGGCTTGGCGTCTTGGTTTTTTTAATTTATCCCCAAAAATCTCTGTCTCTCGGGACTGTGCTTCCCCATAAATGCAACTCAGTGAAGCTGAATCATGTGGATACAGTTGAAGAAAGGTGAAATGTAAGAATCCCTGCAGTCCACCTGCACAGTTCTGATATATTGTGGATCTGAAGACCCAGCTCAGGTCCTTTTTCAGCTTTTGGCCAGGTGCTCCTGTTTACATAAGTATTGCCATACTGGGGCAGACCAAAGGTCCATCAAGTCCAGCATCCTGTTTCCAACAGTGGGCAACCCAGGTCACAACTACCTGGCAAGAACTCAAAAGAGTACAAAACATTTTATGCTGCTTATCCCAGAAATAAGCAGTGGATTTTCCCCAAGTCCATTTTAATAATGGTCTATGGACTTTTCCTTTAGGAAGCCGTCCAAACTTTTTTAAAACCCCGCTAAGCTAACCACCTTTCACACATTCTCTGGCAAAGAATTCTAGAGTTTAATAATTGCTAATGCTATCAGGAGATTTTTCACCTGCACTGTAACTAATGCCTCTGAAAGCTATTGCATTCAGTTCAAATGAGCAATACTCAGACTTTTTAACAGAAATCCGAGAAAAATTTGCTGTCCGCTGCTTGTCAGTCCTCATGGCTTGGATATTTTGTGGCAGCAAAGATCCATTCCCTTGAACCCGGTCTGCTTGCATTCAGGGATGTACAGTCACATTGATTCAGCCTTTTGTCTTTGCTTTAGAAAGTTATGCCAGGATGGTAAAGTCTTCTACCCAGAAGAAAGGGTCAGTTTAAACATACCACATCACAAGAGAGCTGGCTGGTATTTTTAGGATTGTACTCAGGACAGCCTAAAGCAGATATGTCAAACTTGCACTAAAATATTTGGCTCCATTGCGATGACTTAGCAGCCAAATTTACATTATTGTAATTAACCAGATGTTAACTTTAGATTATGAATTAGATACATGACACGGGCCACACAGAATTTCCTCGTGGGCTGAACTGTTTGACATGCCTGGCCTAAAGGCACTGCTCCGTCTAAGCTGAATGGGAGTCCTCCAACTGCATTGCTGTCAGAGGGGGGCGGTGTTTCAATATTGTGTTTTCAATGGCTAGAGACAGGCAGGTTCCCTGGAGTCAGTGGTGTGCTGGAGCCGGCTCCCAAGAGCTGGTTGTTAACTTTTCTTCTGACTTGCGAGCCGGCTCTCCTCCCTCCCTCCCTCCGGATCCGGTCCCTCACGTCACCGACCTGACTCTTCGAATTCTTCGGGGCAGGCAGGGGCGGGGCAAGTGTCCTCTTTTTGAGAGGACAAAATATGGTAACCCGACCTGACCAGATGACCACCAGAGGGAATCGGGGATCACCTCTCCTTACTCCCCCAGTGATCACTAACCCCCTTCCACCCTCAAAAAAGAACTTTAAAAATATTTTGTGCCAGCCTCTATGCCAGGCTCAAATGTCATACTCAGGTACATCGCAGCAGTATGCAGGTCCCTGGAGCAGTTTTAGTGTGTGCAGTGCACTTCAGGCAGGCAGACCCAGGCCCATCTCCCCCCCCCCCCCCCCCCCACACCTATTACACTTGTGGTGGTAAATGTGAGCCCTTCAAAACCCACAACAAACCCACTGTACCCACATATAGGTGCCCCCCTTCATCCCTAAGGGCTATGGTAGTGATATACAGTTGTGGGGAGTGGGTTTGGGGGGGAGTTGGGGGGCTCAGCACACAAGGTAAGGGAGCTATGTACCTGGGAGCTTTTTCTGAAGTCCACTGCAGTGCCCCCTAGGGTGCCCAGTTGGTGTCTTGGCATGTGAGGGGGACCAATGCACAATGAATGCTGGCTCCTCCCATGACCAAATGGCTTGGATTTGGTCGTTTCTGAGATGGGCGTCCTCGGTTTCCATTATCACCGAAAATCGGGGACGACCATCTCTAAGGACGACCATCTCTAAGGTCGACCTAAATGTTGAGATGTGAGCGTCCCAGACCGTATTATCGAAATGAAAGGTGGCCGCCCATCTTGTTTTGATAATACGGGTTTCCTCGCCCCTTCGTGGGGACGTCCTGCGAGAACGCCCTCAGGAAAACCTTGGCGCCCCGTTCAATTATGCCCCTCTATGTCTCAGTGCACTGCTTGGCACTATACCCGACTGGTATAAGCCTAATTAAAAAAAGATGGGTTTTAAGTGTGGCTTTGAATTTTGAGAAGGTCTCTAGACAATGGGCCAGAACGTATGCCAAATGGAGTATCAAAAATGCAGAGCTCTTCAAATTGCAGCTATGTTAAAATAACATTTCATTTCTGTATTACATGCAATATGAACAGTTACTTCAGTATCAAGTGTTTATGAAAACTTTGGCTGGAAGACTCTTCATTTTGATTTTGTGGAACTTGTGAGCTAATTCAGAAATCGGTCTGGCCAGTGCAGATATTTGCAATGAAAGGGTGCTTGAAAAAAATATGAAACAGCTAAAACAAAACCTCCCTGACTCCATCGCTGAGCATTACAGGTGCCGACTCTGCAGAGCTTCATCCCCAGTGCTTAATCTGGTCAAAACACAATTTATTCCAACTCTTTAAGATAAGCCTCAGCGGTGCAAGGTATTACAAAGCATTCAGACCATAAAAAACGCTGACATTTTGCTTTGCCTTTACTTTCTCAAGACATCATTGTAGACCAGGCCCACTACCTTCTCTGCTGAAATAATGAGAACTAATCCGAAATGTTATCGTTACCTTCTGGAATGCTACAGATAAGGAGCGCATTACCCGCCCATGGCGTGCACGGCCTCTCCGTACGCTTCCTGATTGCTGAAGGCTAGCAGTGTTTTAGCTGGGAAGCCTAAACACTGTTTAATATCACTCGCGGACCTTAGACAAGTTTCTTAACCTTCCTGCTCTCAGGCTTACAATGTAAGCTCCTTTCAGCAGGGAGTGTGCCATGTACCTTCTACGAGACTGTTCAGGCAGGTAGAGAATATGAAGTGTCACTGGTGTGGCTTGGCACATTGGCAGCTATACAATAAATGTACAGATATCACTACTACTACTACTACTTATCTCTATATATAAAACGCACCTCCAACATTCTAATGAAGCCTCCTTAAGTCCCAACATTCTAAATCTGTGGTGGTGTTACAAGAAATGATTTATTTTGGGGAAAATAGCTCTAGAGCAACTCGCCTCTCTTTATAATTTAAGAGCAGGCGCTGTATTTATAAGTTTTAGGATATTAATTTCTCCACCAATCACCAAAGGTGATAATTGCAATAAATTAAATAAATTAAGTATATATACTCAGAACACAAGGAGACCGTATTTTTAGCTTCAAAAAAGGTTGATTTAATATACAATTGCACACGAGAGGTAGGTTTTAAGAGATCTTTACAGGTAATCTGTGCATAAAATAGAACAAAGTAGCAGGTAGGTTAACTTACAAGTCCTTGTTACAAGCATGCTGTGGTCCAGCTGATTGATGAGCACATGTTGATGAGCAAGGCATCAGCGGACCCCAAAGAGAGCAGCAGGTCCCAAGAGGAGGCAGGTTCCAAGAGGAGGCAGGTCCCAAGAGAGGCAGGTCCCAAGAGAGCGAGCTGGGCTGTTTCCAGGCCTTTTATAATGTTAGCAGAGAAGCATGGTGTGTGCATGTCCTGGATATTTTGCAAGGCATTATGGTTAATGTAGTCTGTTCACATGACCACATTATAAGTCCTTCCTTTCTGCACATGTCTGAAAGCTGATGGGAGGGGCAGGTATACCTTTGACAAGCAAATGTCCTGTTTATGGTTTCCCCTCTGAAGTCTTTGTCTTCAATGGGGTATTCCAGACTTTCGGTCTCTTGGGTCTTTGGTTTTCAGAGATGTCCTGATGAGCGTCCAGGTACCCACCTTAGTCATGCTTTTGTTCAGTTCTTTTAGGTGGGAGGGCAGAGAGAGTTATATATCTCTCTTTTGTCTTTGTTAAGTGGTTGTAATTAACTATCCCTGCTATCAGAAGCTCCCAGAAAAAGGGATGGGGGAGAGAGGGGCTTGAAATGAAACTATTCTCTCTGCTGCAGTGTAAAAGCTGCACAAATATATTGGTGTATATATAATCAAGCAAAATATAATAAACTGATACCATTACAGTGGTGTAGATCAAAGTTTGCCCATGAGTGTTTGCCCTGCCCTCGCCTGTAAGGGAAGGGATGCTACTTTAGCTATCATAAGAGGGGGGAGAGAGGGGGGGGGCAAAGGGGAAGAGAGGAGTAGGAAGGGGGGGGAACACACTCACTCTCTCACACTCACTGCGTCTCACATACGCACTCGCACACAGTCATTCTGAAACACACACACTCACTCACAGATACACAACCACACAGACACAATCTCTCTCTGACACACAATCGCACAGTCACTCTCTCACACACAGTCACTCTCACACACACACTCACTCACTCAAACATACATACTATGAGGAAAACCTGGCTAGCGCCCGTTTCATTTGTTTCAGAAACGGGCCCTTTTTACTAGTCCTTTCTATAGCGCTACTAGACATACGCAGCGCTGTACACTTGAACATGAAGTACAAATATTAATAAGAGAGAAAATATACAAAAGAATCCCATACCCAATTGCTTGAAAGTATTTCTAAGGGTACAGGTTCAAATGAACTATAAAAATATGACACTATACAAATTATATTTAAAATTACATATTCATTCACAAAACTATATAGTTAGTGAAAGTTCTGTTTATTCTCAATGTGGATCCATAATTCTTGGTCGACAACATCTCGCTAAAGCCACGCTATTTTCCTCAATAGCAAGGGGGCAAGGAGGGTATGGGGAGTGGAGACCAGAGGGGATGGAGGGAATTTCATGTCCAACCTTTCTTCTCCTAGGCCCACCCAAAATTTGCTGTTTGGCTATGCTGCTGGTGGTGATTCTATAAGTAGGACGTCAAGAATGCATGTATACGACCAGAATAGTGGAGGAGTGGCCTAGTGGTTAGGGTGGTGGACTTTGGTCCTGGGGAACTGAGGAACTGAGTTCGATTCCCGGCACAGGCAGCTCCTTGTGACTCTGGGCAAGTCACTTAACCCTCCATTGCCCGCCGCATTGAGCCTGCCATGAGTGGCAAAGCGCGGGGTACAAATGTAACAAAAAAAAAAAAATACCAGCACCGTGGGTATGTGTGCACACATACATGTATTTACGGTGAAGCCCTGGGATACATGACAGACTTGATCGACCTACCAACTAGAAACACATCTGAATCAACACGAGCATACCTAAATCTGCACTACCCAAGCTGCAAAGGACTCAAATACAAATCAACTTACGCATCCAGTCTCTCCAACATAAGCACACAACTGTGGAACGCATTACCAAAAGCCTTGAAAACTACGAATGACCACCTAAACTTCTGGAAAACACTAAAAACCAACCTGTTTAAAAAAGGCATACCCTACCGATCCAGCATAAATGCCTGATCTCTGCAACACAACAAAACTAAAGAACGTAATGGACATAACACAACCCTTCCGTTGTACGATTCCCTAGTGTGGCTGGGCCACATGAACTTTATCTTACCACAACATCACTTTATATTAGTTTACACCGGAGTCTGCAAACGCCTCTCTGGTACTATGTAAGCCACATTGAGCCTACAAGTAGGTGGGAAAATGTTGGATACAAATGTAACAAATAAATCTGAGATTCTACATGGAATGTTGCTACTATTTGAGGTTCTACATGGAATGTTGCTACTATTTGAGGTTCTGCATGGAATGTTGCTATCTGTATTTGTTTACACCGGAGTCTGCAAACGCCTCTCCGGTACTATGTAAGCCACATTGAGCCTACAAGTAGGTGGGAAAATGTTGGATACAAATGTAACAAATAAAATAAATAAATACCAATATTCCGGCTGCACTCTATTCTATAAAATGGCACGTACATGCGATGGCATGCAGTTTGAAAATGGGTCTATGCATGGGAGGAGTCTAGAGGGGAGTGTAGGCGAGGCGTACACTTATGCACATAAATGATAGAATACTCTAATGTGCATTTTTAATGAGCTCCATGACTAGTGGACGTGGTCATTGCCTAAAATACACATGTCTATTTGTCCTGGTATGCTGGTGTTCTATAGGGAGAAAGTAGATGCTTATTTTCCTTTATGGGAAAGGCTCCAAATAAGCAAACCTTCATGGAGCCTAAATTAGAGCTGATGCAAGTACCCTTAAATGTGGCAGGGATGCTCGTAACGTAAAGTATTCTGTATCAACCCAAATAAGTGGGAGCCCTCCCTAGGTCCCACCCATGTTCCTCTTTGAGTATGCCCCCCCCCCTTGCAAATCCCCGCTATGTAGGTTAAATGGGTATTTTCTAGTAGTGCCTAGGCATCGTTCCAGTGTATATGTGTGTAACTGCCACATTTGCACGTACGTGGTAACATTTTGTCCATTTATTTGTTTTATTAGTTACATTTGTATCCCACATTTTCCCACCTACTTGTAGGCTCAATGTGGCTTACATAGTACCGGAGAGGCCTTTGCAAACTCCGGTGTAAACAAATACAAAGTGATATTGTGGTAAGATAAAGTTCATGTGGCACAGCCACACTAGGGAATCGTAGACCGGAAGAGTTGTGTTATGTCCATTGCGTACTTTAGTTTTGTTGTGTTGCAGAGATTTATTTATTTATTATTACACTAGTCAAAAAGGCCCGTTTCCGAAACCAATGAAACGGGTGCTAGCATGTGGTTTTGTGTGTGTGTGTGTGTATGTGTCACAGAGTTATTTTGTGTGTGTGTGTGTGAGTGTGTGAGGGTGGGGTGTGTGTGCAGGTTGTTGATGTGTGTCTTTTTTTGTTTTGTTTTGTTTTTTGCTTGGGGGTTGGGGGATGTGCTGTGCTGTGCTGTGCTGGCAAAGTGGGTTTGATTGGTGTGTGGCTTTGAGGGTGTGTTTCTGTTGTATTGTGTGTGTGTGGTTTTGTCTGTCAAGGAGGTTTGTGGAGGGGGGTCTTTCTGTTGGTGAAATGTAAATGTGGTTGTAGGGGGTCAGTCTTTGTTGAGTGTTGTTTTTTTTTTCCATGTTTTTTTTTGTGTTGTGCTGAGGCAGCAGTGTTGTTTTAGATGGGCGGAAGGTAGAGGAGCACGTCCCTTGTCTGTCGGTATTTTTTGGCCGTTTCAGGGCTGCTGTAGGGGAATGCTGGAAGAGAAATGTGCTGTTGGAAGCAGCGCCATCTTTTTCCATTGGGCTGGGGTTCTGGGCATCCTGGAGGTGGGTGACGGCTTGCCTGAGGACGGGGATGGTTGTTTTAAGTTGGCGGAAGGGAGAAGAGCACGGTCTCGGGCCGTCGGGGGGTGATCCGGTATGTTTGGTCCATTTCAGGCCGGCTGCAGGGGAATGCTGGAACATTTATGCGCTGCAGGAATCAGCGCCGTCTTTTTCCGGGTGCTCGGGGAATCCCCGAGGTGGGAGAAAGCTTGCCTGAGGCTGGGGATGGTTGGGCATGTCCTTGGCCGCTTCGGCAAAAGGGGAAGAGGAAGGGGGTGGGGAGTTACCTGCAGCCGCCTGAGAAACCATGTATTCTTTGTTTGTTTTGTATTATTAGTTTGCATTTCTGTTGAAGAAAGAGTGGATGCCTTTCGAATGATGGAGGTGGTGCGTCGGTGTGCGGTTGTTTCGTTAGTTTGGCAGCCAGTCTCCAGCGATTCCTAGGCAGGAAAGGAGTACTCCTCCTCCTTCCTTGGTCGCTGTTGCTGCTGGCTGGGTCGCGGGTAATCCTTCCAGCTGGGCCGCAGCTTATCCTGTTCGCCCACGTCCCAGATGGTGACGGGCACGTTGTTTTCCGGCTCCTCTGACTCCATGTCAAGCGATCCCAAATATAGTCTGTGCTATAGGCCCTCTGGCACTCTTCAGTACTGGCATTAGGCATTTAAAAATTTCCCCCCCCTCCCCCGGTCTATTTTTGCACATACCTACAGCAGGAATATTCTTCTCTCGTTCCAGCTGTGGTTCTGTGCTCTCCGTGCTGCACAGATAATGAGCCATTCTGCTGGGGAATGCTCCTCCCTTATTGTCACGTAGTTTCCTCTGATTGGTCCGTCTTACGTTGCCTAGTGTTGCCTGGGAACGGTGTTGTGATGGTCCTTTGTGTTTCAGAATGTTGAGGGTGTTTTTTCTGATTGGTCCGTCATGCGAGGGCAGGGCAAAGAGACATGGTCAGTGTTGTGGCTTCACCACCATGAATCCATGAACCCATCAGTGAGTGACTGAGTGACTTCAGAACGTTGTCTTCAGAATGTTGAGGGTGAGTTTTATTATAGTAGATTTGTACCCCGCGTTTTCCCACTTAAAGCAGGTTCAATTTGGCTTACATAATAATATGGATTACAGAGTATTGATAGAGAAAATATAAGTTAATTATAGCAGAAGGGATCCTAGGATTAGATTGGTTCATTTGGGTAGGCTTGCTTGAACAGGTGGGTTTTTAGTGATTTCCAGAAGGGTAGATAGTCGCTAATTGATCGGATGGGTCTGGGGAGGGCATTCCAGAGTTGGCTGCCTAAGAAGGAGAAGTTGGATCCATAATAGGTTTTGCACTTGAGTCCTTTGCAATTGGGGTAATGAAGGTTGAGGTAAGTACGTGAAGTTTCAGACATGTTTCTGGTGGGAAGGTCAATCAGATCAGGCATTTAAGTTGGATCGGTAGGGTATGCCTTTTTAAACAGGTTAGTTTTTAGTGATTTACATGCATCGGGCCAGATTCAGTGAACGGCACCCAAAGTTAAGTGCTGTTAAGAGATCCACGCTAAGCACCAGTTCTCTGAAGGTCGCTTTCCACTAAGCAACCTGTATAGAATAGCCCTTAGTGTTGATTCCTGCACCCAACTTTAACCGCAAGGACTTGCGTCTGCTGAAACCTGGGCTAAACGCTGGCACGCAACTAAAGGCAGTTGGATGTGTAAATGATCTTTTTCTATAACAGTGCACCTAAATTTTGGGAACACCTCTAACCTGCCCATGCTCTTTCTGTGGACACACCTTCTTTTGAGTTGCACACGAGACAATTTAGGTACTCAGAGTTATAGAAGAGCGCATAGGCAGATCCGTGCATAAGTCCTAATTAGTGCTGATTAAAGTCAATCATTCTAAATGGCTCATTAATTAATTCGTGCATGGTTCTGGGATCTGCACCCAAATTTGGGCAACCTTTATAGAATCTGGGGCTAGTGCATGTGAGTACACGAAGTGCACCAAGGGTCGTCAAGCACAGGATTCTTGAACCTTTATTAGTAGACCCAACACAGGCTGTGTTTCGGTGTCAAGCGCCTGCATCAGGGGTCAATGAGGTAAATCTATACTTTTAAGATTATATCAGATAACGATCTCGCAGTGAACCTTGTTGAAACAAAAATGCCAAGTGATATTTCTTCACAGTAATAACTAGGCATACATACAATTTAGGTAGTGAAGGGAGATATCAATCAGTGATATTTCTTGGCATTTTTGTTTCAACAAGGTTCGCTGGCCATATGAGCTGCAAGATCTTTATTTGATATAATTTTAAAAGCATAGATTTATCTCATTGACTCCTGATACAGGTGCTTGATGGCAAAGCACGACCCATGTCGAGTCTACTAATAAATGATTTTTGACTCTCTCTTGCTTGACGACCCTTGGTGCTTTTTTGTATACCCAGTTTTTTAGAACTGTCCTTCACCAGCTTAATTTTTAGCCATATAAAAATCCTTTGAGAATTGTTCTCTTACCCTCTTTGCATTTGTTACTCTAAAGGAAGGATACAGCAGTTGCTTCTATGTACTCGAAATACCAGCACACTGACCTGTACACATTGCAAGGGTAGCTGCTCAGCATTCAGACTGAATAGACAGGTTCATAAGCAGAGCTATTTCCTCAGATAATTGCAGTCTGTACTATCAAATAGCCTTGAGACATACACCAGTCAGGACTTATAGATACAGAACTTCAGACTGATAGAATCAACTGAAAACCTGCAAACAGCTCAAAGAACAAGACAATAAAACACTCAGCCAAGTCTGAACCTGGGACGGCAGAAGTGAAAAGCTCAGTGTCAAACAAAGATGCTGGACACGGAACAGTTTATGTCAAATCTTGGTTTGGGGAAGAGAGTTTGAATGCTCCTTGTGAAGCAATCTATCTTCTGTTACAGATTTTAGGGCCCTGTTACTAAGCTGTGTTAAGTGGCTAGCTTGGGTTTTACCTCACGTTAGATGTTAGCGTCAAAGTGAGGAATGATGTCAGGGGACTCAGAAAGGGGTTGTGACTGTTGGGAGATGGAAGGGGGGGAAGTACCACCATGGGAATGGAAATTTTAACATTTTTTGACCCACACCATGTTATATGCAATGGCAGATAGTATGGGTGCTGTGCTGTGCAGTAAATGCAGGTCAGATTCTGGACACACCCCTTGCATTTGCCACAAAAGCTTTGCACTCATCGCATATTGATTTTTGCAGTTAATGTGCAGTGAGTGCAAAACTTACTCCATTTTAGCAAGAGGGTCCCTTTGTGTTCAAGCGACTTATGGTAGTTCATTTGAAAACTATGAAAACCAGAAGAAGCAGTATCTAGTTGAATGTCAGAGTCGTGAAATGGTCATGTGCCCGGCAGGGTGTTGGCAGTGCCCCGATCCCACCTCCAGCGCTCGCCAGGAGCTGGAGCGATTCCCATTCATTCCTCCTTTTAGGCTACAGGTTTAAAATGTCTATTGCAGGTCCTTGTGGTAATCCTGTTATGCCCTTACCTGGCAGCCTGCCCTCCTAGTAGTAGTACCACAAGATTACCACTAGGAGTCATGGCAGCCATTTTGAACCCACAGGAATTACTCTTTCTCCAAGTACACCACCAGAGATTCCTGAGAAGAGCCAGGGGTGGGGGTGGGAAGGGTCTGATGTGGGGACCCTCAGGGAAATTCCTTGTTTCTGGTCTTTCTGGAGAGAGGGGCTGCACCTGGGGGAAAGGGATGCCTTGGGGGAAGTAGGGGGATAAGATTCTTTGGGAGATGCAGGGTGGGGGTGGGCAGTTTTCATGCTGTATGTGTGTGTGGGGAGATCTTATATTTTAGGTGGGTGATGGGGGGAACCACACCTCAGCACTGACATCTGCCCCTTACAGGAGGCTCTTTTCATACTTAGGAGTAGGTGTAAATGCTGGCATTTACCTGCTCAAATCACTCTCTCTCTCTCTCTTCAGCCTTGGCAATTTGTATATAAGCATCACCATGTAAATAATACTAACGTGGTTTTTACATGTGTATACCAATCTACATATGTAACAGCTGCTAGTATTTATTTATTTATTTATTTATAGCATTTATACCCTGCTCTTTCCCGCTCGATAGCTGGTTCAGTGCAGCTTACAAAATTTGGTACAAAGTACCGCATAGATAGCACAAAGTATGGTACAAAGTGTCACAGTGGTAATCCAGTTATGTAGAGTAGGACAATAGGAAGAGACGTGGGGAGAGGGTTGGAATGTGGGTAGTGCTAGTGGTGTGGATTAAGTTCGAGAATTAAGTTGGGTTGTTTGGGTAGGCTTGTTTGAAGAGGTAAGTTTTCAACAGCTTTCGGAAGGGTAGGTGTTCACTGGTTGTTCGGATGTGTCGAGGTACGGCATTCCAGAGTTGGCTACCTATAACGGAGAAGTTGGATGCGTAGTAGGTTTTGTATTTGAGGCTTTTGCAAGTAGGAAGATGTCGACTGAGGTATGTTCGAGAGGATTTGGACACATGGGGATGCTTCTAAAACAAAGTTTATATGTTATGAAACCTTTCCCAGCCTTTACTAAGTAACAGAAGTTGTACATGCTGCACACACCTCGGAGTAGTCCTTTTCTTATGAATGATTGCTTGCAGGTGTTCAATGGTTTAATATTTGTATAAATATATGTGCCCGAGTCTCTGGATTTCAGCAGGGAGGGCTTACTATATTTCAGTGGTATAGTCAGGCTTCAGTTCAAACAGAAAGTGCTCCACATGCCCTCAAATAAACCACCAGAACCTGATGTTCTGGGCTCCAGGCACTCCTAAGCCTGGAGCTGGGGAAATATTAGGATTACCGCCGTTCGCCTGGACAGTAAATCTATAAAGGGGAAAGAGGTGTCTATTTGGAGCCTGATCTATAATAGAAAGTCTGCCACTTTCCTTTATAGTGTAGTGAGCAAATATTGCATATATTTTAGGCATAAACTACTTATGTAAAGGCTTGCACCATAAGCATCACCATGCTGGGACAGACCAAGGGTCCATCGAGCCCAGCACCCCGTCACTGACAGCGGCCAAAAGAAAAAAGCAATCTGTCCCGCCCATCCTAGAAATACTGTATTATTCCCTCGTCCATTCAATAACATTCTATGCCTTTTTTCCTCCAGGAAGCCGTCCAACCCTTTTTTGAAGTCCGCTAAGTTAACCGCCTTAACCACCTTTTCCGGCAGCGAATTCCAGAGTTTAACTACGTGTTGAGTGAAGAAAGATTTCCTCCGATTCGTTTTAAATTTACCACACTGCAGCTTCATCGCATGCCCCCTTGTCCTAGTATTTTGTTAAAAACAACAACAAAAATGTGCATACATTTAAAATGCACTCTGCCTATGCTCTTCCCAGAGTCCACTCATGTGTCCACCCAAATTCAAAGTCTGTGCCATTGCCTTCTGAATATAATAGTTTACAGCATATCAATAAGACCAAAACGTAGTTCAGCCAATGATGCAACAAAACAGGTCTCATCCTACGGCCCCCTATCATGTTGATTCTTCATGGGGACCATTTCCCCCAGGTACCCTCTAATGCTGCATCTTGATTTTCTGTCTTGCCTGGGGCAATTTCCATTAGTCTGCATCATGGGGGGGGGGTGACATCTCCAAATGTTGCCTCATTTTTCTTACAGCCAATTGCTGTAATGTGAAATACGGGTGGGGTCTCCAGCTTCATTTTTTCCAAAGCATAGTCCTTGCTTTCACTGGCACGCTTATGCTCGATAAATGAAACACATGAAAGATACCACCCTAGTTCCGATGTAAGAGCCATCAGTGTACATAGCGCTTCACAATCATCACATTCAAATACATGAGAAGAATAATAAAGACAAGGAGAGAGTAGGAAAAGCAAGAGAGGATGGGAAACAGTAGGAAAAGGAGAGAGAGAGAGAGAGAGAAGGAAGGTGAGGTACAGAGAATATACCAGGATATATTCAGAGTTATGCAATGACAGCAGTATAGGTGGCATTAAAACCTAAAAACTAGAGGGAAACATTTTGGTCCCTTCTCCATAAGGCTAAATTAATTGTAAGATTCAGCTTTATCCCCTCCTCCTCTCCCTTAATTCCCCTCCTTTGCATTATACTGCTGCTAATGCCTAAAACGACAAAGATCATCTGGGTTTTGGAGAAAAGTAGAGCAGAGCTTCTTCTCCTTCCCCTAATGGTAGCGAGCAGTCAAGTAAGAGAAGCTGATCGAGTTTCAAGGTAAGACCTTGGTTCCATCATGCCTGCTGTTTCAGCACTGGAGCTCTCCATGGTGCTGTACTCCATTGGCTTCTGTTAGTGAATCAACTCGTCTCTCATAGTTCATGCACTGTGCCCCAGACACAAAGCATAACTGCAATATTACAATTCCATTTCCGACAAGTATTTTTACTGAAATGCTGATAATGGGATGCCAGTGTTGAATTGTGCTGTAAAGTGGAATAGTTCATGTTTATCTCACTTTTATCACCCACCGTCTAACCTCAAGCAAAACCTTTCAATCCTTGCACTGGACTACATAGTAACATAGTAGATGACAGCAGAAAAAGACCTGCATGGTCCATCCAGTCTGCCCAACAAGATAAACTCATATGTGTATACCTTACCTTGATTTGTACCTGCCTTTTTCAGGGCACAGACTGTACAAGTCTGCCCAGCAGTATTTCCCGCCTCCCAACCACCAGTTCCGCCTCCCATCTCCGGCTCTGGCACAGACCGTATAAGTCTGCCCTCCACTATCCTCACCTCCCAACTACCAACCTCTCTTCCCCCACCTGCTCCGCCACCCGATTTTGGCTAAGCTTCTGAGGATCCATTCCTACTGCACAGGATTCCTTTATGCACATCCCACGCATGTTTGAATTCCGTTACCGTTTTCATCTCCACCACCTCCCGCGGGAGGGCATTCTAAGCATCCACCACCCTCTCCATGAAAAAATACTTCCTGACATCTTTTTTGAGTCTGCCCCCCTTCAATCTCATTTCATGTCCTCTCGTTCTACCGCCTTCCCATCTCCGGAAAAGATTTTTTTGCGGATTAATACCTTTCAAGTATTTGAACGTCTAGACTAGACAGTGTAGGCTACTCTGGGGCAAGAACTGTTTATAATATTTGCACAATTGCAGCAAAGCTATTTTCAGACAGCAAAAATAAAAAGGAAATAAATACCATACCTTGCAACAGTTGAGGAGACAAAACACAAACAACTTAAATCAAAAGAGAGCAATTAGAAGGGACAGAGAGAGAGAGATGTGGTGAAACCTAGGCCACTACACACCCCACACGGTTTCCCACAGTTTTCTATTTTGAGCTATTATCATTCATTTCATCGCTGAAAGTATCCTTTTGTCATTTGCAATGTGTGTCTGTTAGCACTGATGACACATATAAGAAAGCTGAATAATCACTGAAGCTCCAGTAAATGGGTCTGTATTGGCAATGTGCAACATTCTTCCACTAATTAGCCATATGAGGAGGTATTCTAAGTGAAAAAGGTTCACATAAGGATTTCGTATGTGCATCTTCTTGGGACGCTGATGAAAGAAACCTGCTTACTCATACCTCAGATCAGGCTCTGCAGACATCGCTGGTCTCGGAATGACTGTCAGCCTTGGGGGTGGGCTCTTAGCTGTCTCCCTGTTGTGGAAACTATTTGAAGCTGTGCACTGATTTAGGGAAAATGGAATTATGTTGTTTGGGGTTTTTTTAACGTAGCAGCTTTCTCTTGGTTCTCTGGGCTTCCAATTCAGTCACCAGTGGCACCCATGGGATCACAGTACCATGAATCATCAGTTGTAGTAATCCAGAGATTTTTGCACTTTTGACCCCCCCCCCCTCCCCCATATCACCTGTCTAGAACAGCCATTGCAATGAGTCTTTGGCCAGAGACCATAAGCCATGGTTCTTAGTATGTGCATATACTTGCCTTGGCTACTAGATACATCTGAGGGGCTATGTCTTCAAATAGGTTAGTTTGTGTATACCATGATAGTGATGAATCTCTCTCTCTCTCTCTCTCTCTCAAGCCAAAGTACATGGAGTATGATCCTAGTCTCTCAGATACAGTATACTGCCAATACTCACTGCAATACTTCTATTGTATCATGTACATAAGTACATAAGTAGTGCCATACTTGGAAAGACCAAAGGTCCATCTAGCCCAGCATCCTGTCACCGACAGTGGCCAATCCAGGTCAAGGGCACCTGGCACGCTCCCCAAACGTAAAAACATTCCAGACAAGTTATACCTAAAAATGCGGAATTTTTCCAAGTCCATTTAATAGCGGTCTATGGACGTCCTTTAGGAATCTATCTAACCCCTTTTTAAACTCCGTCAAGCTAACCGCCCGTACCACGTTCTCCGGCAACGAATTCCAGAGTCTAATTACACGTTGGGTGAAGAAAAATTTTCTCCGATTCGTTTTAAATTTACCACACTGTAGCTTCAACTCATACCCTCTAGTCCTAGTATTTTTGGATAGCGTGAACAGTCGCTTCACATCCACCCGATCCATTCCACTCATTATTTTATACACTTCTATCATATCTCCCCTCAGCCGTCTCTTCTCCATGTATAGATATATGCTTAAAAATTCCTTTTAATCAAGCTTTTGGCAGCCAAAGATTTGGGAAATATTTCTGTATCTTTCTGCTACCTATTCGTGGTCTCTGACTGCATTTCTTGGTAGTTGAGGATCTTCTGTCTCTCCACATGATTCCCAAAATTACCACTTGCTAACCCCCCCCCCCCCCCCCTTTACCAGGGCTCTGTACACATCTTTGTCTGCATCCTCAGGCCCTGTGAGTGGAGCTGTAGAAGTCTGTCTCAAGAGCCAAACCAACATGACAACTCAGAGCACTGCCATCAAGCTACTGGGCTGGTTCCTACAAGGTTTTTGCCTTCTTTTGGGTCACTGGAAGCCAGTAATTGTCCAGTGGTAGCAGCCTGAAACAGTTCTGCTGAGTGAAAATGTCAGCACACTGCATGCAACTTATGCCCATGCAAATGTTATAAGCCAAAGAGAAGCCTGTACCACCATAGCTGTCACTCAGAAAGCAGGACTGATTTGCCACAGAATAGATGGATAAAAAAAGATAATGAATGATGCACATCAAGGTCTAACGCAATAACACTCCCAGTGTTCTGTGCCATGTCCCATGAAATTGCATTACTGCAAATCATTGCTCACATTTTGGGCATTAAATCATGAGAGCAGCAGTTAGTACACACAATCCTGTATTTTGTGTCCTCATCCGATCTGAACAATGTCTAAACTCACACACAGTTTTCCATTGTTGTTATTTTTTTTTTTTTTTGCAATATATGTAGCAGTGAAATCTAGTGCTTTAATGGTGTTGCTGTGTATTATTACATGGAACACATGGGGTCAGTGGTCTAGCTACTGTCTCCAGGTTGACTTGGCTACAGAGACAATACATATTGGTCAAGGGCGTATCTGCTATGGGGCCACAGAGGCCTGGCCCCTGCAGATTTGCCCCTGGACCCCCCTACCGATGACACTCTCAACCCCCCCTCCTCCTGCCATCACTCCGCTGTAGCACCTCACCTCCATTTGCTGGCGGGGGACCCCAACTCCAGCCAGCCAAAGTCTCCGTCCTTCCTTCCTTCGTTTGGGTTTGGTGGTTTCTGACATCCTGCACGCACGTACAACATGCAGCGTGCAGGACGTCAGAAACCACCAAACCCAAATGAAGGAAGGAAGGAAGGACGCAGACTTCGGCTGGTGGGGGTTGGGGTCTCCCGCCAGCAAAGGGAGGTGAGGCGCGACAGCGGAGTGACCAAAGGAAGGAAGGATGGAGACTTCGGCTGGCGGGCCAACTCCCGCCAGCAAAGGGAGGTGAGGCACGACGGCGGAGTGACAGTGGGAGGAGGGGGGTTCAAAGTAGTTGGAGCTGTCTTCCGCGAGAGGGGGGGGTTTTAAAGTTGTCGGGCGGGGTGGTGGTGGTGGCGTCGTCGTCTTCGTCTTCAGCGGGGGGGGGGAGGTCAGCGGCACCAGGGGGGGCTAAAATGTGCCCCCCCTCCTCAGCTCTGGCCCCCCCTACTGTTGAAGTTCAGATACACCCCTGATATTGGTCAAAGTTCTTAGGGGCCCTGTTGCTTGGGTTTGGTAGGGAGCTGCAGCTTGTGACCCCTGGTAAGAGGACTGTCACTGGGATTGTGGGGTTGAGAGCTAAATTATCAGGAGAGATAAATAAAGGAAAACACTGCAAAAGTTGCAAATGAAGCCCAATAGAGGCCTTTTCTGAATGAGTTGGAAGCCCAAAGCTAGGAAAGGAAAATGCAAGGCCAAAAAAAATTAAGGGATCAATATTCAACTGCCACAGTCAGTTGTGCTTTTTTTTTAAACGGATGTGGCAATCAAAAAATATTCTGCTATTCAGTGCCACTATCCAGAGAGTGATAACAACGCCGTTTTTCCCAGTCCGTTTAACAGAGCGCCGAAAACCTCAGCGGTGCACCTTGCCAATGATTTTACACTGATGCAAGGATTTCTTGCACCCACCTCATCATTGGTTATCAAGTGTCTTCTCATGGAGTATGTTAAAAAATGTTTTTGCAGGGGACAGTCCTTGAGACAGCCCTGGGGGGGGGGGGGGGGGGACATGATTGTGTCAGACGACATGTCACCCGTCTGACAATGCTCTGCTTTAAGATAAGTTGAACCAATGTACCACCTAAAATATTTAAAAATATTAAAAATACTTCATATAAGCTAGTGGTTTATGCAGCGGGAAAGTGGAGGGAAGTTTCTAATAACTTTGGATTAAGACACTTGAGAACCGATGATGAGGTGGGTGCAAGAAGTCTTGCATCAGTGTAAAATAATTGGCAAGGTGCACCGCTGAGATTTTCGGTGTTCTGTTAAATTGAGTGGGAAAAACAGAGTTGTTATCACTGATTGACTACTATTTCCCATACAAGGACTGGGGCACAGTAATATGGTACTATCTAGAGAGTGGTCAGCACTGAATATCTAAACAACACTGCTAGATAATGTCAAGCCTTCTCTATTGAAAGTTATCCAGATAAATAAATAAATAAATAACTTATTTGTTGCATTTGTATCCCACATTTTCCCACCTATTTGCAGGCTCAATGTGGCTTACAATATTACATCATGTCAAGAGTAGATACACAATTAATTACATACAGAACAATTGTAACAGAATGGATATAGTCAATTCAGTAAAGAAGAAAACAGTCAGAATATCAAGTGACTAGCGATGTGTTAGAAATCGTTTTTTTTTTGTTACATTTGTACCCCGCGCTTTCCCACTCATGGCAGGCTCAATGCGGCTTACATGGGGCAATGGAGGGTTAAGTGACTTGCCCAGAGTCACAAGGAGCTGCCTGGGCCTGAAGTGGGAATTGAACTCAGTTCCCCAGGACCAAAGTCCACCACCCTAACCACTAGGAGTCCAGAGGTGTTTGCCCGTCCCTTACTATTGAAAATGTGAGTGTGAAACAGGGCCCCCCCCCCCCCCCCACTGGCACCAATGGTGTTGGAGGATTCCCACTCAGCTTAGAGGGAACAGTGGTCTATTGTGCCCTCACAGACTGAGGGCATACCTTTATAAGGTTAACTAGGTAGCGGAGGGTTTCTTTTGCTCTAGATGTCAGTTTTGAATGGGAGGATGGTTTGAATATGGAGAGGTGTATTATAAAGGATTATAATGAGAACGGTGTTCTGGCTGGGAGGTGAGTGTGGCTCAGTTTGGTGTAACTTATAGTATAGTATAATATTCTATTGTTGCTAATTTTAATATGATATTTTCATGCATTTTATTTGTGTTCTGAATCACTGTAGGACTTGTATGAGGTGGATAATAAGTCACAATAAATAAACTTAGCTGTATACTCCTAATTTTCCTTTAAAAACTCAGAACAATGAATGCATATAAAGTGATAAGACGGGGACCTTCTCAGCTCCTTTTTTATGATCTGGAGTTGACATTCTCCAGTCTGCATAGCTTCGCCTCGATGACAGAATTAACTGCGCCCAGAAAAAACCTCTCCTCTCTCTCCCCGCTGCTTAGCAGTGCCAGTGGCAAGACTGTAACACAACCAGTGCAAGTTCAGGGGCATCTCTGCAGTGCACACCCCAGGAATGAAGCTGGCTTTCTGGCAACTGCTAGTTTATGGGAAAACCTCCCAGCTGAACCCAGCCCTGCCTCAGCTCAGCCCTTGCATACATTAACATTTCCAAAGCACATCACAGGAAGCATCCATCAGAGGGACGGAAAGTGAGAGCAGGAAAGGTCAAGTGTAGGAAAGGTAGAGCGATCTGTCTGAGCAAAGGTGACAAGCTTTCTGTCAGTCAAGGGAATGTTTCTATTTTGCTTTGGCCTTTTTCCTTAATGTTATTATTTAATGCATGCCATTAATCTGAACTGTCAAGAAGGAGCCCAATTGTGGCTTATAAGAGATAAAAACAAACTTGTTTTTATTTATTCGTTTCTTCCCTTTCTTATTACTAATGAGCATGCTGATTTCTGAACCTAGAAGTCAGACAGGACTCACAAATATCTTCAATAAAATGTCATACTATAAACCTATTCACTGAAAAGAAATAAAGGGGTGAATTGTCAAGACTCTTGAGGCCCCAATATCATGCAATATAACCTTGGCACACCAATCACCCGAAGTCTCTTTTATTGAATAAATCACAGATAATTTACTCACAGACAGATGTTCAGAGGTGCTGCTCCAGGACACAGAGACTCCTTAATCTGAGAGCTGTTGGGGGTGGAGATCTGAGGAGAGGTAGCTATATTGCAAGGGGGGAAGGATAGTTGAACAGGTAGAAATGGTTCAAAGCTGGGTGACTGGAATGTGCGATATCTCATTAGGGAGGAGATATTTTCAAGGTAAAAAAACCAGGTTCGTTACAGGGAGTTTCAGCAGGGCAGAGCTGTCTGGAATAAGATGATGCATGCTCCGTGTCTCTGGCTAGATGGTGGTGGAATGCCTCATGGCTGAAGGGACAAAGAGGTGTTGAGGCTTCACACAGGCTCAGGGAGGAGCAGATAGAGACCAATGGGGACAGAGCCTGCCATCGGGTAGCAAGGGGTGGTCCTAGAGGACGGCTCTTGATTGGAGGGAAAGGTCATATACCTGGCTGACCCCCCAGGACAGAGATAGTGAGAATGACCAGGAAATGATAGCAGGAGGACAAAAGAGCCAAGCCTGGCAGAGAGAGAGGAGGTCTGGGCAGCCTCACAACCAGTGGTAACAGTTCTTACACAGCCAAGCAAGTGTGGTTGCATTGCTTGTGAACTACATTACACACAATGCCTTGCTCACGTACCTTTGCAGAGTGAGAACTGCAGCAATGATAGTCCTTAGAACTGAGAATAACAATAAAGCATTACACACATTTTAGGATCACGTTATAAACTAGTGCGAGGCTGTCAGAGGACAGAACAGTGAGGGTAGCGCAGGGGAAGGGGTACATAAAAGATGATAAATGGAAAAACAGGAGTGGAAAGCACAAGTAATGTAAAAGTGTCATCGTGGACAATTCATTGAAATCTTCTGCTTAGCAGCCAAAACAGCAAACAGAAAGAAGGGAATTAATAGGAAAGGGATAGAAAATAAGATGAAGAATATTATAATGCCCCTTTCCTTAGCATCCTTTCAGATCAGTCCAGAACAATGGGTTGTGTCCCTCAACCAGCGGATGGAGACAGAAGAAAAAAGATAGTTCCTGTGACTCGCCCCTTAAGGGTATTATGCTGCATAGAATGTTCAGTATTTCCTCTGTCTCCCAAGAGGATTGATGACAGCTACAAACCCTCCTCCTGACCTGCTTTCTAATGAGTTTCAGTTGAGCTTTACTCTTTTGGGGGTTTTCTGCTCCTGAGCCAGTTTTATACTGACACTCGGTTGAGTTTTGAGGCACCTATTTGGCTTATTCTCCTGAACCAGCTTCTCAGCTATGTTCTGACTGAGTTGGGGACTCTCTCCTGGGCTTGTTCTCCTGACCCAGTTTAATGCCTGGAGTTCAGTTGAGTTAGGCGCCTTCTCTGGCGTAAGCTCCTGCTTAAAGAAAAGAAAGGCAGCTGTTCTATGGAACTGAGGTATTTCTCAGAGGTCTCTCAGATCCTTACCACTCCTCCCTCCCGCCCCAGACCATTGGGTCATCAGCATCTCTGGTGGAAGTGAGCCTGCATTGAGTGAGCTTGTTCTGATGTATTTCAGTTATTTCATTGCCTCTGTTCCTTATTGAGCTCTCACTGGTATCTGGCTTGACTTTTTATCACAGCTGGGATCACTGACAGGAACCTTTAGTTTTCCAGTTTATATAAGCAGTGAAATGTTCTATATTTGACTATCTATAAGTAGTGAATATTTCTTTGACTCTCTTATGGGAAGAATCTTGTTTGAGTGACATTACATTGTCCTCAGTGTTCCAGACTGTTACAGCTTTTCCCTCCAAACGTCTTTTTCTTTTTTCTTTTTTTGTTTCTGTCATCTGGTGTTTGTTTGCTTTTTTCAAGTGTTTCCTGGCTGTTTGGCTCACAGTAAGCAAATCTAGACATTTATTAGCTCTCCTTAGTGGAGTGGAGGAGTGGCCTAGTGGTTAGGGTGGTGAACTTTGGTCCTGGAGAACTGAGGAACTGAGTTTGATTCCCACTTCAGGCACAGGCAGCTCCTTGTGACTCTGGGCAAGTCACTTAACCCTCCATTGCCCCATGTAAGCCGCATTGAGCCTGCCATGAGTGGGAAAGCGCAGGGTACAAATGTAACAAAAATAAAATAGATCCTATTGGAGATTCTACATGGAATGTTGCTACTATTGGAGATTCTACATGGAATGTTGCTATTCCACTAGCAACATTCCATGTAGAAGGCTGCGCAGGCTTCTGTTTCTGTGAGTCTGACGTCCTGCACGTATGTGCAGGACGTCAGACTCACTGAAGCAGAAGCCTGCACGGTCACATTGGTGATCTGCAAGGGCCGACTTCTAGTGGAATAGCAACATTCCATGTAGCATCTCAAATAGTAGCAACAGTGGAGGAGTGGCCTAGTGGTTAGGGTGGTGGACTTTGGTCCTGAGGAACTGAGTTTGATTCCCACTTCAGGCACAGGCAGCTCCTTGTGACTCTGGGCAAGTCACTTAACCCTCCATTGCCCCATGTAAGCCGCATTGAGCCTGCCATGAGTGGGAAAGCGCAGGGTACAAATGTAACAAAAATATTTTACCCCTTACTAGGACATGCGCTCCCATTCTTTGGTTCATTGCTGCAATTTGATTTAATTTTGTTGTTTCTGGTGCAGTCGCCTTAATGATTACAGGAGCTGCCTGAATAGTAGATACAGACACTACTTCTTTTCTATGTAATTTTGAATATCAATTAAGCTAAGTCTGTTATGTGCCGCAGTCAGTCATGAACAGTTAACTGTATGTAGTTTTTCCTCAATGGAGTTCCTAAGAATTAACTGTTCTTATCTTCTTCAGCCAGCTGGCTATATTTTGGCATAGTCAAACTTGGTTTTTTTTTCCCCCATCAGTAGTATTACTCTTAAAAAAAAAAAAAAAATCCTATCTGGTCAAAACTGTACCATGCAACTCTCGGCTGTGTTCTACCAGGTTTGATGGGTGCGCTCTGTTTCAACACGAGTTACTCATCTGGCTTGCGGAATGCAGGATAGTTGCATTCGTTTTTTCAGTTACAGAATTAGTGCAACCGAAGAAGTTGGGTAGCCACTGATGACTCAGAGCTGGCCCAATTGCACAGTTTTTCCATTCAGCTGTGGTTCATTTCCGTATATACTGCACAGTCCTTTCTATACCTTCCTGGGCTCCTCAGCCCCGTGTATGTAGTTGTCCACCTGAGTTGTGCATTTGCACCCACTGGCACGGTTGCTCAGTAGCACTTGTATTGCACACTAACTGCACCCACTAATGGTGACATCCAGCTGTGTTGCACGATGACAGCAACCACCTGGGTTAAAAAAATGGAAGCAACCACCTGGGTTGCATGATGACAGCAACTGTCTGGGTTGCGCACTTGTACCCACTGGCACAGTTGCTCTAGTACTTGTATTGCACACTAACTGCACCCACTAGTGGTGACATCCAGCTGTGTTGCACGATTACAGCAACCACCTGGGTTAAAAAAATGGAAGCAACCACCTGGGTTGCATGATGACAGCAACTGTCTGGGTTGCGCACTTGTACCCACTGGCACAGTTGCTCAGTAGTACTTGTATTGCACACTAACTGCACCCACTAGTGGTGACATCCAGCTGTGTTGCACGATTACAGCAACCACCTGGGTTAAATAAATGGAAGCAACCACCTGGGTTGCATGATGACAGCAACTGTCTGGGTTGCGCACTTGTACCCACTGGCACAGTTGCTCAGTAGTACTTGTATTGCACACTAACTGCACCCACTAGTGGTGACATCCAGCTGTGTTGCACGATTACAGCAACCACCTGGGTTAAAAAATGGAAGCAACCACCTGGGTTGCATGATGACAGCAACTGTCTGGGTTGCGCACTTGTACCCACTGGCACAGTTGCTCTAGTACTTGTATTGCACACTAACTGCACCCACTAGTGGTGACATCCAGCTGTGTTGCACGATTACAGCAACCACCTAGGTTAAAAAAATGGAAGCAACCACCTGGGTTGCATGATGACAGCAACTGTCTGGGTTGCGCACTTGTACCCACTGGCACAGTTGCTCAGTAGTACTTGTATTGCACACTAACTGCACCCACTAGTGGTGACATCCAGCTGTGTTGCACGATTACAGCAACCACCTGGGTTAAAAAAATGGAAGCAACCACCTGGGTTGCATGATGACAGCAACTGTCTGGGTTGCGCACTTGTACCCACTGGCACAGTTGCTCAGTAGTACTTGTATTGCACACTAACTGCACCCACTAGTGGTGACATCCAGCTGTGTTGCACGATTACAGCAACCACCTGGGTTAAAAAAATGGAAGCAACCACCTGGGTTGCATGATGACAGCAACTGTCTGGGTTGCGCACTTGTACCCACTGGCACAGTTGCTCAGTAGTACTTGTATTGCACACTAACTGCACCCACTAGTGGTGACATCCAGCTGTGTTGCACATTTGCAGCAGCCATCTTGGTTGCACAGTGACAGCGGCCACCTGTATTACACATTGGCAGCACTTCTCTGGGTTGCTCCCCTGTAGCATTAACCACCTGTATTGCTCTCCTAAAGAAGTTGCCGGTCTAGCTGTCCTGCAACATCTACCTGAGTTGCCCCTGCTACCATCATCTCTGTTATGTAGTTGCAACAGTCGTAAAGGAAACTGACAGGATGAAACCCCCACAGCGTATCCAAAACACAACAGAAGAAGTAGCGGATGACTCAATGACTTCCAACTGGGAAGTAGGAACCAGAAGAGTCTTTATTGAACCAATAACCAGAATGCAGACCCGACACGGGACCCTGTTTTGGCAGATGGATCTGCCTGCTTCAGGGGTCACAACACTCTTTGAAGTGTCTATGGTGCATATGAAAGGTGGTAACAGTTGTCTCAATCGAATGTGTTATGCAGTGGATACTTCAGAGCAGACTAGAGCACATCCAAAGCATGAGTGAAAATCAAATCGCTGCTGTCAACACAGCATGGAAGACATAGCTTTTCTGTATCACTCCATAGTGCAACCTCACCTTGAGTATTGTGTGCAGTTCTGGTCACAGTATCTCAAAAATGATATAACAGAATTAGTAAAAGTTCAAAGAAGGGCAATCAGAACGATTAAGGAGATGGAAGTCTTCTCATATGAGGCAAGAACAGGAGGAGTAGCCTAGTGGTTAGTGCAGTGGACTTTGATCCTGGGGAACTGGGTTCAATTCCCACTGCAGCTCTTTGTGACTCTGGGCATGGAATGTTGCCACTATTTGAGATTCTACATGGAATGTTGCTACTACTGGAGATTCTAGATGGAATGTTGCTACTATTGAGATTCTACATGGAATGTTTCTACTATTGAGATTCTGTTGCTACTATTTGAGATTCTACATGGAATGTTGCTACTATTGGAGATTCTACATGGAATGTTGCTACTATTGAGATTCAGTTGCTACTGTTTGAGATTCTACATGGAATGTTGCTATTCCACTAGCAACATTCCATGTAGAAGCCTTCCCTTGCAGATCATCAATGCGGCCGCGCAGGCTTCTGTTTCTGTGAGTCTGACGTCCTGCACGTCAGACTCACAGAAACAGAAGCCTGGCGCGGCTGCATTGCTGAACTGCAAGGGCAGGCTTCTACATGGAATGTTGCTAGTGGAGGAGTAGCCCAGTGCCTAGTGCAGTGGACTTTGATCCTGGGGAACTGGGTTCAATTCCCACTGCAGCTCCTTGTGACTATGGGCATGGAATGTTGCCATTATTTGAGATTCTACACGGAATGTTGCTACTATTGGAGATTCTATATGGAACTATTGAGATTCTGTTGCTACTATTTGAGATTCTACATGGAATGTTGTGCAGGACGTCAGACTCACAGAAACAGAAGCCTGTGCGACCGCGTTGCTGATCTGCAAGGGCAGGCTTCTACATGGAATGCTGCTAGTGGAGGAGTAGCCTAGTGGTTAGTGCAGTGGACTTTGATTCTGGGGAACTGAGTTCAATTCCCACTGCAGCTACTTGTGACTCTGGGCAAGTCACTTAACCCTCCATTGCCCCAGGTACAAAAATGTACCTGTACATACTATGTAAACCACTTTGAATGTAGTTGCAAAATACCACAGAAAGGTGGTGTATCAAGACCCCTTTCCCTTTCCCTTTCCCCTTCCCTTCAGAGGTTGGGGCTCTTCAGCTTCGAGAAGAGATGGCTGAAGGGGGATATGACAGAGGTCTACAAAACTGAGTGAGTAGAATAGGTAAACAAGAAGCGATTGTTTATTCTTTCCAAAAGTTCAAAGACTAGGAATAGTCCATGAAGTTACATGTTAATACTTTCAAAACAAATAGGAAAACAGATTTTTTTTTGCTGTCCTATCTTCCTCTGGGGTCTTACCCAGATAGCAAACTGAAAATTGCAGCTAAGCAGGTAAATCCCAGTTCTGCTCAGACTCCGTTCCCAGACTGCTCCAGATAATGCCCTAACAGTCTTCCCAGATTTTCAGTGGAACTATCCAGTTTTGTGGTGCTGAAAATCTGCATATGGCCCAGTCAGTACGAAGCTTATGAGGTGCTCTGCCCAGGGGGCGTATCAGAAGCGTAGCGAAGGCGGGTCTTGGGTGTGCCGAACACATGGGCGTCCTCGACCCATAATGGAAAAAAAGGGCATCCCTGACGAGCACTTGGACGACTTTACTTGGTCCTTTTTTTCTTCCGACCAAGCTACGAAATGTGCCCGAACTGACCAGATGACCACCGGAGGGAATCGGGGATCACCTCCCCTTACTCTCCCAGTGGTCACTAATCCCCTCCCACCCTCAAAAAAATGTTTTAAAATATTTTTTGCCAGCCTCTATGCAAGCCTCAAATATCATACCCAGCTCCATGACAGCAGTATGCAAATCCCTGGAGCAATTTTAGTGGGTACAGTGCACTTCAGGCAGGCGGACCCAGGCCCATCCCCCCCTACCTGTTACACTTGTGGTGGTAAATGTGAGCCCTCCAAAACCCACCACAAACCCACTGTACCCTCATTTAGGTGCCCCCTTCACCTGTAAGGGCTATGGTAGTGGTGTACAGTTGTGGGGAGTGGGCTTTGGGGGGCTCAGCACACAAGGTAAGGGAGCTACATACCTGGGAACTTTTTCTGAAGTCCACTGCAGTGCCCCCTAGGGTGCCCAGTTGGTGTCCTGGCATGTGAGGGGGACCAGTGCACTATGAATGCTGGCTCCTCCCACGACCAAAGGGCTTGGATTTGGTTGTTTCTGAGATGGGCGTCCTTGGTTTCCATTATCGCCGAAAATCAGAAATGACCAAGTCTAAGGACAACCATCTCTAGGGATGACAAATGTCAGGATTTGGGCATCCCCGACCATATTATTGAAATGAAAGATGGACGCACATCTTGTTTCGATAATACGGGTTTCCCCATCCCTTCGCCGGGACGTCCTGCAAGGACGTCCTCAGGAAAACTTGGGCGCCCGTTTCGATTATGCCCCTCCACGTCCACCCAACGCATGTCAATTTGGAATTACCGCCAGGCTACCGCATGGTCCGGGTGGCAATTTCATTTTTTACGCGCGCCCACTACGCATGCCGGAAAATAGTGCAGTAAAAGGCATAGTACGTGCGTAGACCATTACCGCCCCGTTAACATGTGAGACCTTACCGCTAAGTCAGTGGGTGGCGGTAAGATCTCAGACCCAAAATGGACACGCGCCAATTTTCATTTTGCTGCACGCCCATTTTCAGCCCAAATTTTAAAAAGTCACTTTTACAGGTGTGCTGAAAAATAGATCTGCGTGACTCCAAAGCCCACGCTAACACTAGTGCAGGCCATTTTTCAGCGCACCTTAGTAAAAGGACCCCCCCCCCCTTAAACGGCCAGAGCTGAATATTTCTTTATTTATTGCATTTGTATCCCACATTTTCCCACCTATTTGCAGGCTCAATGTGGCTTACATTGCTCTGCCCTGGCTATTGCCATGGCTGAATAGAAATACAATTAATAATAACACAAGAATATGAGTAACATAGTGGAATAAAACATTAGGTATAAGAAGATTGATAATGAAATAACAATTAAAACAGTACTGTATTAGAGTTCAGGTGATGGGTCGTTATGATATGTTCTATTGAAGAGATAGGTCTTCTGTGATTTCTGAAAATTCACTTAGCTGCTTACATTTGAGCCAACCAAAAAAAAACCCCAGATATTACAGCCCGGTATTGAATATCCAGGGTCAGCAGGCGATTGCAGCTGTTTGTGCTTTTTCGTGCTGCTTCTTGTTCAGTTTGAAGGAGCCCGAAGCTCCGCTGCCCTTGGTCTGCAGGAGGCTGCCCTTGCTCACCAGGCTCTTGACGGCCAGCTTCAAGCGACTATTGTTCTTCTCCACGTCGTAGCCCGACGCCGCCAGAGCCTTCTTCAGGGCAGCCAGCGGCAGCCGCTGCATCTCCTCTGGCTGCAGGTGCGGCCAAGAAAAAGGCCAAGAAGCCGGCGGGAGCGCGCAAGTCATCTGGCCACAGCGTCTCTAGACTATACATGAATATTTTCTTATTTTTTTATCCTAATCTCTGGATAATTAAATAAACCTGTGTTAACCCCAGGAAGCGCTTCCTTGATCTCTTTTTGTCTTGGTTACAGTCTAAAATAGTGCTACCAGTTGTCTGGTTCTCTTAAGATATCGATTGAGAGGAATTGTATTGTGTAAGTAGTGCTGACCGTGATTAGAGACTCTGGAGGCAGCACGAAAAAGCACAAACACAGCCCTTATGTGGGCTACCTCCCGCGCTCTGATTATCAGACTTTTTAATGTGTAGAGCAGATTAATTCATGTTGAATCTTCTGAAAAGCAGTGGAAGTAGTGAATGTCGAATCTTGTGTCTTGTGTAAATCACACTTTCCAAAGGGTTTTGAAACTATATTAGCAACTATATTAGGTCAGTCTGCAAGCATGATTATCTCTAAGTGAGTTCAGGAAGACATTGTTTTGCATAGTTAGATTGTCCTATGTATTAGCAGAATGAAATTATGAGATTTGTAATGCAATGAGTATTTTAATTATTGTAAACTGCCTCAAAACCCATGGGGACAGAAGCAGGGTATAAATGGCTGTTTAAATTAAAATAAATGAAATGATAGGATGGTGGATGCAAGAAAACAGCTTCCTTGTGAAAAGGCAGAAGGGCAGAGTCTAGTGTTAGAAAAATGGGCTGAAAACTAGTGAAGCCAGGATTCAAATTCCACCCTCCCACTAATATTCCCTGTGACTTTGGGCAAGTTACCTCAATGTCACATAGGGTTAGACATACTGATCTATGTTGACACATGATTGCATTTAAAGCATGCCATTGTGATCTTGGGCAAGTCACTTAACCCTCTATTGCCTCAGGTACAAACTTAGATTGTGAGCCCTCCTGGGACAGAGAAATATCCAGAGTACCTGAATGTAACTCACCTTGAGCTCCTACTGAAAAAGGTGTGAGCAAAACCTAAATAAATAAATATTTGAGATTCTACATGGAATGTTGGCAACATTCCATGTAGAAGCCTGCCCTTGCAGATCAGCAATTCGGCCGCGCAGGCTTCTGTTTCTGTGAGTCTGACGCCTGACGTGTGTCAGAGAAACAGAAGCCTGTGCGGCCGAATTGCTGATCTGCAAGGGCAGGCTTCTACATGGAATGTTGCTAGTGGAGGAGTAGCCTAGTAGTTAGTGCAGTGGAACATGGAATGTTGCTACTATTTGAGATTCTATATGGATTGTTGATATTATCTGAGGTTCTACATGGAATGTTGATCTACATGGAATGTTGCTACTGTTTGAAATTCTGTTGTCACTATTTGAGATTCTACATGGAATGTTGCTACAGTGGAGGAGTGTCCTAGTGGTTAAAGAACCAGTCTTGCAATCCAGAGGTGGCCAGTTCAAACCCCACTGCTGCTCCTTGTGATCTTGGGCAAAGTCACTTAACCCTCCATTGCCTCAGGTACAAACTTAGATTGTGAGCCCTCCTGGGACAGAGAAATACCCAGAGTACCTGAATGTAACTCACCTTGAGCTCCTACTGAAAAAGGTGTGAGCAAAACCTAAATAAATAAATATTTGAGATTCTACATGGAATGTTGGCAACATTCCATGTAGAAGCCTGCCCTTGCAGATCAGCAATTCGGCCGCACAGGCTTCTGTTTCTGTGAGTCTGACGCCTGACGTGTGTCAGAGAAACAGAAGCCTGTGCGGCCGAATTGCTGATCTGCAAGGGCAGGCTTCTACATGGAATGTTGCTAGTGGAGGAGTAGCCTAGTAGTTAGTGCAGTGGAACATGGAATGTTGCTACTATTTGAGATTCTATATGGATTGTTGATATTATCTGAGGTTCTACATGGAATGTTGATCTACATGGAATGTTGCTACTGTTTGAAATTCTGTTGCCACTATTTGAGATTCTACATGGAATGTTGCTACAGTGGAGGAGTGTCCTAGTGGTTAAAGAACCAGTCTTGCAATCCAGAGGTGGCCAGTTCAAATCCCACTGCTGCTCCTTGTGATCTTGGGCAAAGTCACTTAACCCTCCATTGCCTCAGGTACAAACTTAGATTGTGAGCCCTCCTGGGACAGAGAAATATCCAGAGTACCTGAATGTAACTCACCTTGAGCTACTACTGAAAAAGGTGTGAGCAAAACCTAAATAAATAAATATTTGAGATTCTACATGGAATGTTGGCAACATTCCATGTAGAAGCCTGCCCTTGCAGATCAGCAATTCGGCCGCGCAGGCTTCTGTTTCTGTGAGTCTGACGCCTGACGTGTGTCAGAGAAACAGAAGCCTGTGCGGCCGAATTGCTGATCTGCAAGGGCAGGCTTCTACATGGAATGTTGCTAGTGGAGGAGTAGCCTAGTAGTTAGTGCAGTGGAACATGGAATGTTGCTACTATTTGAGATTCTATATGGATTGTTACATAAGTACATAAGTACATAAGTAGTGCCATACTGGGAAAGACCAAAGGTCCATCTAGCCCAGCATCCTGTCACCGACAGTGGCCAATCCAGGTCAAGGGCACCTGGCACGCTCCCCAAACGTAAAAACATTCCAGACAAGTTATACCTAAAAATGCGGAATTTTTCCAAGTCCATTTAATAGCGGTCTATGGACTTGTCCTTTAGGAATCTATCTAACCCCTTTTTAAACTCCGTCAAGCTAACCGCCCGTACCACGTTCTCCGGCAACGAATTCCAGAGTCTAATTACACGTTGGGTGAAGAAAAATTTTCTCCGATTCGTTTTAAATTTACCACACTGTAGCTTCAACTCATGCCCTCTAGTCCTAGTATTTTTGGATAGCGTGAACAGTCGCTTCACATCCACCCGATCCATTCCACTCATTATTTTATACACTTCTATCATATCTCCCCTCAGCCGTCTCTTCTCCAAGCTGAAAAGCCCTAGCCTTCTCAGCCTCTCTTCGTAGGAAAGTCGTCCCATCCCCACTATCATTTTCGTCGCCCTTCGCTGTACCTTTTCTAATTCTACTATATCTTTTTTGAGATACGGAGACCAGTACTGAACACAATACTCCAGGTGCGGTCGCACCATGGAGCGATACAACGGCATTATAACATCCGCACACCTGGACTCCATACCCTTCCTAATAACACCCAACATTCTATTCGCTTTCCTAGCCGCAGCAGCACACTGAGCAGAAGGTTTCAGCGTAACATCGACGACGACACCCAGATCCCTTTCTTGATCCGTAACTCCTAACGCGGAACCTTGCAAGACGTAGCTATAATTCGGGTTCCTCTTACCCACATGCATCACTTTGCACTTGTCAACATTGAACTTCATCTGCCACTAGCACGCCCATTCTCCCAGTCTCGCAAGGTCCTCCTGTAATCGTTCACATTCCTCCTGCGACTTGACGACCCTGAATAATTTTGTGTCATCGGCGAATTTAATTACCTCACTAGTTATTCCCATCTCTAGGTCATTTATAAATACATTAAAAAGCAACGGACCCAGCACAGACCCCTGCGGGACCCCACTAACTACCCTCCTCCACTGAGAATACTGGCCACGCAATCCTACTCTCTGCTTCCTATCTTTCAACCAGTTCTTAATCCATAATAATACCCTACCTCCGATTCCATGACTCTGCAATTTCTTCAGGAGTCTTTCGTGCGGCACTTTGTCAAACGCCTTCTGAAAATCCAGATATACAATATCAACCGGCTCCCCATTGTCCACATGTTTGCTTACCCCCTCAAAAAAATGCATTAGATTGGTGAGGCAAGACTTCCCTTCACTAAATCCGTGCTGACTTTGTCTCATCAGTCCATGTTTTTGTATATGCTCTGCAATTTTATTCTTAATAATAGCCTCCACCATCTTGCCCGGCACCGACGTCAGACTCACCGGTCTATAATTTCCCGGATCTCCTCTGGAACCCTTCTTAAAAATCGTTGATATTATCTGAGGTTCTACATGGAATGTTGCTACTGTTTGAAATTCTGTTGCCACTATTTGAGATTCTACATGGAATGTTGCTACAGTGGAGGAGTGTCCTAGTGGTTAAAGAACCAGTCTTGCAATCCAGAGGTGGCCAGTTCAAATCCCACTGCTGCTCCTTGTGATCTTGGGCAAAGTCACTTAACCCTCCATTGCCTCAGGTACAAACTTAGATTGTGAGCCCTCCTGGGACAGAGAAATACCCAGAGTACCTGAATGTAACTCACCTTGACCTACTACTGAAAAAGGTGTGAGCAAAATCCAAATAAATAAATAATGATTCCGTTCAGAATCTCAAAGAATAGCAACATTCCATGTAGAACCCCAAAGAATATCAAGATTCTGGAATCCTAAAAAGTGACAAGATTCCATGCAGAATCTCAAACAGTAGCAACATTCCATGTAGAACCCTAAAGAGTACCAAGTGGAGGAGTGGCCTAGTGGTTAGAGCACCAGGTCTTGATATCCAGAGGTGGCCTGTTCAAATCCCACTGCTGCTCCTTGTGATCTTGGCCAAGTCACTTAACCCTCCATTGCCTCAGGTACAAACTTAGATTGTGAGCCCTCCTGGGACAGAGAAATATCCAGAGTACCTGAATGTAACTCACCTTGAGCTACTACTGAAAATGGTGCGAGCAAAATCCAAATAAAACGTTTGAGATTCTGTTGCTACTATCTGAGATTCTACATGGAATGTTGCTATTCCACTAGCAATATTCCATGTAGAAGCCTGCCCTTGCAGATCAGCAACGTGGCCGCGCAGGCTTCTGTTTTTGTGAGTCTGACGTCCTGCACGTACGTGCAGGACGTCAGACTCACAGAAACAGAAGCCTGCGCGGCCGCGTTGCTGATCTGCAAGGGCAGGCTTCTACATGGAATATTGCTAGTGGAGGAGTAGCCTAGTGGTTAGTGCAGTGGAACATGGGATGTTGTTACTATTTGAGATTCTGGAATGTTGCTACTATTGAAGATTCTAGATGGAATGTTGCTAGTGGAGGAGTGGCCTAGTGGTTAGAGCACTAGTCTTGCAATCCAGAGGTGGCCAGTTCAAATCCCACTGCTGCTCCTTGTGATCTTGGGCAAAGTCACTTAACCCTCCATTGCCTCAGGTACAAACTTAGATTGTGAGCCCTCCTGGGACAGAGAAATACCCAGAGTACCTGAATGTAACTCACCTTGAGCTACTACTGAAAAAGGTGTGAGCAAAAGCCAACATAAATAAAACAATAATTGCTTATTTTATGCATGTTATTAATAAAATGTGTGGACCTAGACTGTAACTCTCCTTGAGCTCGGATTTAGCAAGGTGAGACATTAAATCCCCCAAAAGGCCCAATTGACGGTAATCGAGTCCATATTAAATAATACACATTAAGCAGGCAGCAACACTTATTCAAGTGCAATAGAACACAAGAATGCATTAACACAGATTAGCAAACGAAGCCCGGAG
This sequence comes from Microcaecilia unicolor, assembly GCF_901765095.1. Classification (NCBI taxonomy): domain Eukaryota; kingdom Metazoa; phylum Chordata; class Amphibia; order Gymnophiona; family Siphonopidae; genus Microcaecilia; species Microcaecilia unicolor. Next base: position 16,767,413 of record NC_044034.1, read on the forward strand.
ATCGTAAACCCTCTCAGGTATGGACCTACCTACCACACCTGAATTTGTAATTTGCCTCAAACTCAGATTTGGGAAGGTGCATAATTAAATCTAAAACCTAAATTCTCCACTTACCTTATAAGGGAAGTCCCTAGCTTTCCAATAGCAAATTTGGGGTGGATTCTGTGGCAAGTAGATAGAATTATGCTTCCTAAATTATAATACAGGTGTGGTACTTGGTCTGTTCACACCTACTTAGATAAAGAGGAATTGATTAGGTTAAACCATATGGAGGAGTAGCCTAGTGGTTAGTGCAGTGGACTTTGATCCTGGGGAACTGAGTTCGATTCCCACTGCAACTCCTTGTGACTCTGGGCAAGTCACTTAACCCTCCATTGCCCCTGGTACAAAATAAGTACCTGAATATATGTAAACCGCTTTGAATGTAGTTGCAAAAACCTCAGAAAGGCAGTATATCAAGTCCCATTTCCCTTTCCCTTATGACATCACAATATCAGAAGTGAGCCAAGTATCGGGCAATCAAGCCATTGTGACATCACTGATGAGGTTGGCTCAGGCATTGGTGGAATGAGGCATTATGACATCACAGTATCAGCTCCAGTGGAAGAGTAGCCTAGTGGTTAGTGCAGTGGACTTTGATCCTGGGGAACTGAGTTCGATTCCCACTGCAGCTCCTTGTGACTCTGGGCAAGTCACTTAACCCTCCATTGCCCCTGGTACAAAATAAGTACCTGAATATATGTAAACCGCTTTGAATGTAGTTGCAAAAACCTCAGAAAGGTGGTATATCAAGTCCCAGTTCCCATTTTCCCCTTTCCCTTATGACATCACAATATCAGAAGTGAGCCAAGTATTGGGCAGTGAAGCCATTGTGACATCACTGATGAGGTTAGCTGTTATTGGTAGAATGAGTGGAGGAGTAGCCTAGTGGTTAGTGCAGTGGACTTTGATCCTGGGGAACTGAGTACAATTCCTGCAGCTCCTTGTGACTCTGGGCAAGTCACTTAACCCTCCATTGCCCCAGGTATAAAAATAAGTACCTGAATATATGTAAACCGCTTTGAATGTAGTTGCAAAAACCTCAGAAAGGCGGTATATCAAGTCCCATTTCCCTTTCCCCCTTTCCCTTATGACATCACAATATCAGAAGTGAGTCAAGTATCGGGCAATCAAGCCATTGTGACATCACTGATGAGGTTGGCTCTTATTGGTGGAATGAGTGGAGGAGTAGCAGCCTAGTGGTTAGTGCAGCAGACTCTGATTCTGGGGAACAGGGTTTGATTCCCACTGCAGCTCCTTGTGACTCTGGGCAAGTCACTTAACCCTCCATTGCCCCTGGTACAAAATAAGTACCTGAATATATGTAAACCTGGTATATCAAGTCCCATTTCCCTTTCCCGCTTTCCCTATCTGGAGGCACACCTAGAACAAGCATGCATTGAATGTGAGGGGCAGGGCAGGCAATGCAGCAATGTTTCAGCTGGAGGGGGTCCCCAACCCACCAGCCAAGGTATGTGAGGCTGCAGCAGGAGGGAGTGGCAGGGAGGCAGGCCACAATGTGGCCCCCACTTTGGACACCCCCCCATGTTGAATGCCACTCTTCTGAAAATCAAGACTGGTGCTCTAACCACTAGGCCCGCTCCTCCAGATTTGAGCACTGAAATTTGGGCAAATCTCTGAGACACATGCACAACTTAACTGGCCAACAAACTGTTAACCATAAATAACTGGACACTAACAACCAATTATTGATGTTAATTAGAGTTTGCATATGTATCTCTGGCTTCTGGGCACTTAAATCCCATAGTGTGCAACTCAAAAGATGCATGGCCTGGGAGGGGCCTGGGGGGCTCATGATCATTCCAAAAGTTTGTGTGCAGTGCTATCAAATATTAGGTTTCTGTGCCTGGCGTGGGTGCCGGGATTTACAAAAAAAAATAGCACAACTGGGCCTTCAAGACTGAAACAACAGGAGTCCTTTATTAAGATAAGACTCGACACGAGGCCGTGTTTCGGCGTATACAACGCCTGCCTCAGGGCTCTTTGCACCACAAGGCTTATCTTTTCTATTTCCAGTTAAACAGTGACATCGTTTATTTCTGAAACAACTGTCCAAATCCACTCCCGGTCCCTGCGCTGTGCACTTCCACGCTTTCCAGCACCCAGTCCTAAAGCACCTTGTGAGGTCAAACTGCTCCGCCTTCTTGATTGGCTGCTTATCAGCCAATCGGTGCCACAGTCTCACACGAGGTTGGAGAAAGAACGTCTTGTGTTCTGTCTCCAACCAACTTGCTTTCTCCAGCGCAGGGGCCGGGAGTGGACTTGGACAGTTGTTTCAGAAATAAACGATGTCACTGTTTAACTGGAAATAGAAAAGATAAGCCTTGTGGTGCAAAGACCCCTGAGGCAGGCGTTGTATACGCCGAACCACGGCCCCTTGTCAGGTCTTATCTCAATAGAGGACTCCTGTTGTCTCAGTCTTGAAGGCCCAGTTGTGCTTTTTTTTCTGTTTGCTATTTGTGCATATTTTATTTTATTTATTGCATTTGTATCCCACATTTTCCCACCTCTTTGCAGGCTCAATGTGGCTTAACAATACATCATGAATAGTGGAAATATATTAGAAACAGACATATGGAGGGGCATAATCGAACGAAAACGTCTATGTCCATGGGCGTTTATCTCCAAGAACCGATCCGTGAAGGGGCGGACCGAACCGTATTTTGGCAAAAAATAGACGTCCATGTTTTATTCAACAATTTGTGAGCTGGGCGTTTTTGTTTTTCAGTGATAATTGAAAATGAAAGCACCCAGCTCAAAAACGAATAAATCCAAGGCATTTGTTCGTGGGAGGGGCCAGGAGTCGTAGTGCACTGGTCCCCCTCACATGCCAGGACACCAACCGGGCACCCTAGGGGGCACTTTTACAAAAAAAAAAAAAAAGGTAAAAGAGCTCCCAGGTGCATAGCACCCTTCCCTTGTGTGTTGAGCCCCCCAAATCCCCCTCAAAACCCACTGCCCACAAGTCTACACCATTACTATAGCCCTAAGGGGTGAAGGGGGGCACCTACATGTGGGTACAGTGGGTTTGGGGGGGTTGGACGACTAAGCATTAAGCAGCACAATTGTAACAGGTAGGGGGGGGGATGGGCCTGGGTCCACCTGCCTGAAGTCCACTGCACCCCCTAACAACTGCTCCAGGGACCTGCATACTGCTGCCAGGGAGGTGGGTATGACATTTGAGGGTGAAAATAAAAAGTTGTGAAACATCATTTTTTTGTGGTGGGAGGGGGTTAGTGACCACTGGGGGAGTCAGGGGAGGTCATCCCCGATTCCCTACGATGGTCACCTGGTCATTTAGAGCACTTTTTTGGGACCTGTTCGTGTGAAAAAAGGGTCCAACAAAAGTGTCCTAAATTTTCGCTAAAAATGCCTTTATTTTTTCGATTATCGCCCTAACGCGTACATCTCTCCTCAGCCGATAACCACGCCCCAGTTCCACCTTCGCAACACCTCTGACACGCCCCCATCAACTTTGTCCGCATCCGCGACGGAGTGCAGTTGAAAACGTCCAAAATCGGCTTTCTATTATACCGATTTAATCGTTTTTGTGAGATAAACGTCTATCTCCCGATTTGGGTCGAAATCTAGGCGTTTTTCTCTTTCGATTATAAGGTGGTTAGTGTTACAGAAGAATCTTTGGCAATATGATAATGAACAGTCATGATAGCAGTATAACAAGCAGATATTATAAGGCAGTTCTAACTATGAGTGGAGGAGTTATGTTGATCTTTGTGGTAAGCCTTGTTAAAGAGATGGGTCTTCAGTAGTTTGCGGAAGTTCGTTAGTTCGTAAATCATTTTTAAGTTGCGTGGCAGTGCGTTCCATAACTGTGTACTTAAGTAGGTAAAGTTTGACGTGTGCATTAGTTTGTATTTTAGACCTTTGCAGTTGGGGAAGTGCATACTTTTCTGTTTGCTATTTGTGTATATTTTATTTATTTATTTATTTATTGTATTTGTACCTCACATTTTCCCACCTTTTTGCAGGCTCAACGTGGCTTAAGTGTATATAAGTGTATACTTAGGGTTACCATATTTCCAGATTTACCCGGACATGTCCTCTTTTTGAGGACATGTTCGGGCAACCGGGCGGGTTTTGCCAATCTGCCCGTTTATCCGGATTTCTGGACAAACGGGCAGGCTGGTGGCCGCCCGCCAGCCTGCCCGTTTGTCCAGAAATCCAGACAAACGGGCAGATTGCTAGCCTCCCCTCCCCTTACTTACTACTGCCCTGGTGGTCTAGTGACCTCTTCCGCCTTCGGGGCAGGAAAGAGCCCCCTCTTTCTTGCCCGGAGCACTGCCCTGCATGCTTCCTTCCTGTTGCTGATCTCGGCGCCGATTCAAAATGGCCACCAAGAGTTCAAGTGACCTCGCGAGACTTCAACTCTCGGCGACCATTTTGAATCGCCGCTGAGATCACGAACAGGAAGGATGCATGCAGGGCAGCGCTCCAGGCAGGAAAGAGGGGGCTCTTAGTGCTACTAGACGTAGTAAGGTAAGGGGGGGTGACGGGGTGTGTGACAGGAGGGAGGGGAACATGTGACAGGGGGCGGAGTGAGGGCGTGAAAGGGGGCGTGGTGGGTGTGAAAGGGGGAGGGGCGGGTGTGTTGGGGCGGGGCATGTGTCCTCCTTTTTGGGGAACAAAATATGGTAACCCTATGTATACTGTCTTACCCTCTCTGGTTGCCTTGTGCTGGGATTTACACCAGGTTTCAGCAGGCATAAGCCAGGCACCCAGAATTGGCAGAGGAACTGGTGCTAAGCACTATTCTATCAAGGTGTGAACCCCCGGCTGAGGGGCATGGGTGTCTCCAGAATTAACTCAGACAAGGTATATAAACAGCAAATACATGTTTTATTTACTTAAATCTAGTTTTGTTGCTTCACAGGCACGATAAAGTCTTCATAGGAGAAACAGTCTTAGCAAGGGCCTGAGGCCTACAGGACCCAAAGCTCAGTCCGTGGCCTGTGATTGCCACGCCCCAAACACAGTTTATAACGTCTCTCCTTCTCTCTCACTGGACTATCCAGGTGTGGCCCTAGCCAGACAGAACAGGTCTCAAAATCCTCAAATAAATGATTGGCTTACCTCAGCCAGGTCACAGCAGCTAGAAACATTCAGAAAAGGGCGGACGCTGGGGCTTCAGTCCTTTCTTCCTGTTGGAATGTAATTGTATTTTACATGCATTGCCTGTCACCTATTATTTCTCTGTGATTACTCTGTGACCTCTGATGTGAATTACTTAGAGAGGTCACACAGCTATGCAACTTCCTGTGGGGGATAGATGCAGCACATGCAGCACATGGAGCACATGGAGCTCATGATCTCTCCTAACCTGAGAGGATCTATGGTGGTGTGAGCATCCATTACCATCTAAGCACATGGAAGGAGCTGATAAGACAAATGTATAGTAATATGTATATATAAGCCTGTCTGATTATAATCTAACTACAAACTGTGAGTAAACAGATGTTTTGTTACTTCAACTTTAAAGTGACTCAGCAGTGAATTATTCAGGGGTGAATGAGAGAGAGATGAAGAAAGAAATTAACATTTCTAAAGCTGAAGCTGTGTGTACTAAAATCTGCTAATTATTTACTACAAATAATCCAACAAAAGGGTTATGGGCCCAGGGTCCAGGAATTGAAAAAGAAGAGAAATATTACCAGGCAGAAAAAAAGGCCACATTTTTCTCTTAAGTTTTAAAGGAAAGATTCAGTCTGTCTCTCTCTCCCCCCACACAGCAGACAGAAGGCTAAGAAAATGGCTGAGGGAAGAAATTCACCATTGTTCTATTCTCTCAAGGTGCCTAGATTAACTGAGTTTAATTATCAGCAGTGGGAATTAAGATTCATATGTTTCCTTCGAGCAAAAGGATTATATATATGCTTAGATCAAGACAGAACAGCTGAAAATATGGCTGAATGGGACAATGCAAACTATTATGTGAAGTGCATGCTTTTGGAAGCTCTCTCAGAGAAACAAGCCATATTAGTGGAGGGAAAAGATACACCAAAGGACATTTTATATAAACTGAGAACTATGTATGCAACTACATATGCAAAGCAGCAACCAATTTGGCTGGCAGAGTTGAATGAAACCAAATTAAGGGATAAAAGTAAATGTAATGATCACATTATGCATCTTATGTCTTCATTTCAAAAGCTAGAACTTTCTGGAATTCCCATGTGTGATGCATTGAAAAGAGCATTTCTTTTTACCTCACTATCAAAGAAGTTTGATGTTTTTAGGTCTGTAAATGAGGCCATTGAAGGGCAATCTTTTGAACAGGCAACATCAAAACTAAGGCAGGAATGCATAATAAATGATTCTGAGGAGATGTGTTCTCAAAGCAAGTCAGAGAGAAATGAAACAAATTTCTTGGCAAAGAACAGAGGAAGGCGGAGCTATGGGAAAACTCCACCCAAGGGCAAGCTGATTTGCTACTCATGTGGAAAGGAGGGACATGTATCTAAATGGTGTAAGGAAACACAAAACACTCCCTCTAGCTCACCTAAGCCAATGGAACTAAAGAATTTTTCAAACCAGGAAATGTATGAAGGACAAAGATAAACACAAGGGCTTTCTAATGGCAGAAAAATCTTTGACTATGGTAAATAATAATTCAAATGAAAGTACTTGGATTTTGGATTCAGGGAGTACATGCCATTTAACCAATTGTAAGGATTTCTTTCAGGAAATGTGTCCAGAGGAAGGTATTCTTAAAACTGCAAACGCAGGGACTGCTAAGATCCAAGCAAAAGGTATTGGATTCTTAAAATGCAAAGTGTCTAATGAAGTTAAAGAATTCCTGTAAGTGATGTCTTGTATATTCCCCAAGCAGTTTGCAATATGCTTAGTGTATCTACATTAGATAAGAAGGGATTTGCGATTCATTTTGAAAACAGTAAGTGCACAATCTCTAAAAATGATGAAGTGTATGCTGAAGCTTTTATGCATAATGATGTTTATAAACTGAGCATTTCAGGTGAAGCCTCACATATGGCGCAAGTAAGGAAGAATGATGGTAAATGTAGTCTGGAAATCTGGCACCGCCGCCTGGGACATCGTGATTCTAAGGTGATCCAGGATCTTTACAGTAAGCAACTGGCCACCGGCATTCAGATAAGTGCAGATGCTGGTAAAATGGAGAAATGCATAGACTGTGTTACTCAAAAAGGTGTGAGACCCTCATTTCCTGCATACACAGGAAATAGGAGTAATAAAGTGCTGGACTTAATACACAGTGACTTATGTGGACCGTTTAATATCCCATCATTGGGAAATAACAGATTTGTCCTAATATTCTTGGATGATTTCTCTAGATATTGTGTGGCCTATTTGCTGAAAGAGAAAAGTCAAGTCACAGACATGCTGAAGAAATACGTAGCCATGGTGAGCAATAAATTTGAAAGAAAACCAAAGGTTCTTCAGACCGACAATGGTGGTGAGTTCACTTCACAAAGCATGTGCACATTTCTAGAACAAGAAGGCATTCAACATATCACAACAGTAGCTTATACACCAGAGCAAAATTCTGTTGCAGAGAGAAAATTAGGTCACTTGTGGAAATGACCAGATGTATGCTGTCAGATAGCAATCTCCCTAAAAGACTATGGGGGGAAGCCATTCTCACAGCAGTGTACCTACAAAACAGAATGCCAACTAAAGGCGCTGAGCGCACACCACATGAGACATGGCATGGTAGGAAGCCAAACCTGTCACACATAAGAACATTTGGAAGTACAGCATATGCTCATGTACCAAAGCAAAGAAGGCATAAGCTGGATTCCACAACAGAAAGGGGCATTTTAGTTGGCTATGCTCCAGGACACAAAGGATATAGAATTTTGAATCTGAAAACTGGCATTGTTGGCATAAGACATGTTACATATTTTGATGAAAACAAAAGGGTTGATAAAGGCTGGATTATCCCAGATGAGCCTTATCATCCAGAATATGAAACTAGAACCATAATAGACATGCCAGTGTATATAAATGCCATACCAAGGCAGATGTCTGAAAGCAACTCACCTGTATCTAACGAGGAACAGGCAGAGGAAACAGACACAGAAAGGATCATTGAAGAAGACAGTACAGTTGGAGAAGGGGAATCAATTGGAGAAGAACTCTCAGATTTAGAGGATGCGGAAAGGTCAGACCAACCTGTTGTCAGACGCTCATCCAGGGAAAACAAAGGTGTTCCACCCCCAAGACTGTCTTACCTAACAAAGTCAGCAGAAGCTCAAGAGCCCTTAACATGGGATGAGATTGAGAAAATGCCAGCAGAAGAAGCTGCTGAATGGCATAAAGCTGCACAAGAAGAAATTGATGCATTGGATAAAAATAATACTTGGATTCTTACAAAATTACCTCCTGGCAAGAAAGCTATAGGATGCAAATGGGTATTCAAGTTAAAAAGGAATGCACAAGGAAAAGTGGAAAGGTATAAAGCCAGATTAGTGGCAAAGGGATATCTTCAAAAATATGGAGAAGATTTTGATGAAGTGTTTGCACCTGTAGTGAAACACACGACAATAAGAACACTTCTGAGCATTGCAGTCTCAAAAGGCATGCAAGTCAACCACATTGATGTGAAAACAGCATTTCTTCACGGAGATATAACTGAAGACTTGTACATGGAACAGCCAACAGGTTTCATAAATACAAAACAAAGACAGCTAGTGTGTAAATTAAACAAAGGTCTTTATGGATTAAAGCAAAGTGCAAAATGTTGGAATGAAAAATTGCATGAAATATTGACAAATTTAGGATTTAAGCAAGGTGAAGCAGATAAATGTTTGTACACTAGGTGCACAAATGGACAATATGCATACATTTTAGCTTTTGTTGATGATCTGCTCATTGCAAGCAAAAGTGAGCAAGAGTACAAGGACATTGTAAAGTGTTTAAACCTCAATGTTGAGATAAAAGAACTGGGTAATGTGTCATACTATCTTGGTATAGAAATTGAGAAACAAAATGATGGTTCTTATCTTCTAAGCCAGAAGCAGAAAATAAATGAGCTTATTGAAAGTTTAGGTATGCAAGATGCCCAAGTTGTAAGCACTCCCATGATCACTGATTTCTGAAGGATGAAACAGTAAGAGAACCTTTACCAGATAACATCCAATATAGATCAGCCATAGGTAAGCTTTTATATCTAGCTACCACATACAGGGCTGATATAGCAAATGCAGTAGGAATTTTGAGCAGAAGGGTCAGCTCACCTACCAAATCAGATTGGACTGCAGTTAAAAGGATGGTAAGGTATTTAAAGGGTACCATTGATTGTAAATTAAAGGTTTCAGCCAATAGTAATCCAAAACTAATATGTTACTGTGATTCAGATTGGGCAGGGGATCATTCTGATTATAAATCCACAAGTGGATATGTGTTTATGTATGGAAATGTACAAATTTCATGGGCCAGTCATAAACAAAGTATTGTGAGTCTGTCTTCTACAGAAGCTGAATACGTGGCTGTATCGGAAGCGTGCAGAGAACTGATGTGGATTGAAAAACTTTGCTGGATTTTGGTATAGCTGAAAAGAGACCAATCCAGATAATGGAAGATAATCAGAGCTGCATCCGACTGTCACAGAATGACAAGGTTCAGTCACGCACCAAGCACATCGCAACGAAATACCACAACGTGCGAGAGTTGGCAAAAGAAGGGGTCATCAGTCTACACTATTGTCACACCAGTGAGATGACAGCTGACATCATGACCAAACCGTTACCCAGAGAACATTTTGTGAATCTGCGTATAAAGCTTGGACTTTGTATGAATAAATAATTGCATGACAGTAATGCATGAGAAGGGGTTTGTTGGAATGTAATTGTATTTTACATGCATTGCCTGTCACCTATTATTTCTCTGTGATTACTCTGTGACCTCTGATGTGAATTACTTAGAGAGGTCACACAGCTATGCAACTTCCTGTGGGGGATAGATGCAGCACATGCAGCACATGGAGCACATGGAGCTCATGATCTCTCCTAACCTGAGAGGATCTATGGTGGTGTGAGCATCCATTACCATCTAAGCACATGGAAGGAGCTGATAAGACAAATGTATAGTAATATGTATATATAAGCCTGTCTGATTATAATCTAACTACAAACTGTGAGTAAACAGATGTTTTGTTACTTCAACTTTAAAGTGACTCAGCAGTGAATTATTCAGGGGTGAATGAGAGAGAGATGAAGAAAGAAATTAACATTTCTAAAGCTGAAGCTGTGTGTACTAAAATCTGCTAATTATTTACTACAAATAATCCAACACTTCCCTGGGTCTGTCTCCTTCTGATACCTCTGTATGGGGACCTGTCCTGGCCCTTAGAAGGGCTTTTACCTTTTGCCTCCTGGCCAGCCAGTCCAACATCCCTCTGCTCATTTGCCAGGGCAGGTTTAGCGCCCCCTGCCGTCAAGCGGCTGAACTGCAATCTCAGTGATAGAGTGTTTCCAAGGAAGGATGCCTAGCCTTATGTCCCTCACTCTCTCACACAAGGGCATAGTACCAATCTTTTCCGGCTCCCATTTTATAGACTTCTCCCCCCCCCCTTAATGTACTGCCCATCATACCAACATCCAAATGGTTTGCAATAAAAGCCAAAATATAATACATAAAAATCTAACAGATCAAACAGCATAAAAAGAAGACCCACTTCCACCTCACGCAGCATTCATTCAGGCATTCCTTGGCGATTACAAAGGGGGTACGTGGTGCAGTAGCAACATGGTTGACGCCAAGCTCAAATGCCAAGTGAGTCGGTAGATAATGTGGCAATCCTTATGGATTGACCTGGTACAATCAATGGTACTCAGTCATCTAGACTACTGCAAAGCACTCTACGCCGGCTGCAAAGAGCAGATAATCAAAAAACTTCAGACAGCCCAGAACACTGCAGCTAGACTCATATTCGGCAAAACAAAATATGAAAGTGCTAAGCCCCTACAAGAAAAATTACACTGGCTCCCACTTAAAGAACGCATCACGTTCAAAATTTGCTCCCTAGTTCACAAAATCATTCACGGAGATGCCCCAGCCTACATATCAGACCTGATAGACTTACCACCCAGGAATGCCAAAAAATCATCCCGCACATTCCTTGATCTGGACTTCCCTAACTGCAAAGGTCTAAAATACAAATTAATGCACGCGACAAACTTTACCTAGTTGAGCACACAATTTTGGAACGCACTGCCGCGCAACTTAAAAACGATCTATGAACTAACGAACTTCCGCAAACTACTGAAGACCCATCTCTTTAACAAGGCATACCACAAAGAGCAACCAATGTGAACACACACCAGTCCTCCACATATATTCAGACCTGCCTTACTACATCTGCTTGTTACACTACTATCATGTTTTATCATTATCATGTTCCCCAAGATCCTTCTATAACACCATCCAGTTTATAATTGAAAAAGAAAAACGCCTATATTGCGACCCAAATCGGGAGATAGACGTTTATCTCACAAAAATGAATAAAGCGGTATAATCGAAAGCCAAATTTGGACGTTTTCAACTGCACTCCGTCGCGGATGCGGACAAAGTTGATGGGGGCGTGTCAAAGGCGTGGTGAAGGCGGAACTGGGGCGTGGTTATCGGGCGATCAGAGATGGGCGCCTTTCGCCGATAATGGAAGAAAAATATGCGTTTTTAGCGAGAATTTAGGGCACTTTTCCTAGACCCTGTTTTTCCACGAATAGGGCCCCAAAAAGTGCCCTAAATGACCAGATGACCACTGGAGGGAGTCGGGGATGACCTCCCCTGACTCCCCCAGTGGTCACAAACCCCCTCCCACCACAAAAATATGCCGTTTCACAACTTTTTATGTTCACCCTCAAATGTCATACCCACCTCCCTGGCAGCAGTATGCAGGTCACTGTAGCAATTACTAGGGGGTGCAGTGGACGTCAGGCAGGTAGACCCAGGCCCATCCCCCCCCACCTGTTACACTTGTGCTGGTAAATGGGAGCCCTCCACACCGCCCCCCAAACCCACTGTACCCACATGTAGGTGCCCCCCTTCACCCCTTAGGGCTATAGTAATGGTGTAGACTTGTGGGTGGTGGGTTTTGAGGGGGATTTGGGGGGCTCAACACACAAGGGAAGGGTGCTATGCACCTGGGAGCTCTTTTACCTTTTTTTTTTTTTTTTTGTAAAAGTGCCCCCTAGGGTGCCCGGTTGGTGTCCTGGCATGTGAGGGGGACCAGTGCACTACGACTCCTGGCCCCTCCCACGAACAAATGCCTTGGATTTATTCGTTTTTGAGCTGGGCGCTTTCATTTTCCATTATCGCTGAAAAACAAAAACGCCCAGCTCACAAATTGTCGAATAAAACATGGATGTCTATTTTTTCCCAAAATACGGTTCGGTCCGCCCCTTCACGGACCCGTTCTCGGAGATAAACGCCCATGGAGATAGACGTTTTCGTTCGATTATGCCCCTCTATATGTCTACTTTCTAAAATATTACCACCACTCATGATGTATTGTAAGCCACATTGAGCCTGCAAAGAGGTGGGAAAATGTGGGATACAAATGCAATAAATAAATAAATAAAATGTATACATGTAACAGAACACAGGCTTTCGAATAATATCTCCGGAACTGGTGGGGAACCACTTATTAGCTGGTTTTAATTTGAAATCCCATTAGCACCTCATCTACTTCCTGACAGGTACTGGAGTTCAGCAGGCCTTCTTAGACCCTAATTATTCAAGGAACACAGACAGAATTGTGTATCTCATTAAGTTAGTGGGGATTGGTCTGTCTGCTCAATGCCAAAACCTGCCTGGGGCAGTTTGTCTGCAGAGAAAACCTTTCAGTTTTAAACAAATATTCAGTTATTTTCTTTCTCCATGCTTGTGTGTGTGTTCTAATTACTGATTTTCTCCTGCCCTGGTTATGTCTGTGGAGTGCAGGATGAAGTGTGTTGAAAGGATATGGCTAATTTCCCAGCACTTGGTGCTTTTCCCATTGGACTGTGCCATTTGATGAGTCATAAATGAACAGCAGCTATAATTTAGCTCATTAACCTGAAAACCTAATGAATGGCAAGCAGGTGAGCCATCACTGTGTAGGATAAAGGACAGGATGCTAAGAAAAAGCATAGTCAGCCAAGGAAAAGCAAAGTCAGCCAAGGACTTCTGAGGTTCAGGTACAAGTGAGAGTGAAGTTTGTCTATAACGCACCAAGACCTGTCTGCCAAATAAACAACCAGTCATACCTTTCTGTATCCTAAATCTTAGACAGTGAAAAGCAGCTGAGACACAGCTGATGTCCCAAACTATGCAGAGTATCACTCAAAGCACGCAGGTGGGGACAAGGAGTAGCATTGCCTTCTGCCTTTCTAGCGGGTAAGAGCTGTGACCAAGGAGCAGGCTAATGGCGTGGTCAGGTTCTCCTGCTATACTGACAATCAATGAAATTCATCACCCTTATCCAGGATGCTTTATATATATATATATATATATATTATTATAGATGATTAATATCGAGATTATTGGTTTTCCCAGAGTTCCAGGTATGACTCCTAAAGTTTTCCTCAGAAATATTTCCTCAATTATTACTTTAAAAGGAGTGAAGCCTGTGAAAACTAGGATTACTCTAATCAGTGGGATTTGAATTAGAGACTTAAGTATATGTATTGTTAAATAACTTCTGGTTTTTAAAAGAGAAAGAATGTCATCAGATGTATTATTTCCAGCCTACATGACAGACCTTATAGACCTACCTGCCAGGAACGCAAAAAGATCAGCACGCACATTCCTCAACCTCCATTACCCCAACTGCAAAGGATTAAAATACAAGTCCACATACGCAACCAGTTTTTCCTACATTTGCACGCAACTATGGAACGCACTTCCGAAGAACATAGATTTAACTATCTTCCGAAGACGATTGAAAACTGACTTATTCAAGAAGGCATACCACAAACAACCGTCCTAATTACTAAACAATAAGACTGAAGAATAAGACTGGATCGACCTTAATCACTCGATCGAATAACCTCAATGCTTTTAATAAACAAAGAATCCCACTTCTAATCTAAAATCGATTACTATGTAACCACACAATGCTGACTAACCTCACTGCCAAACACTATCACTTTCTACCCTTATGTCGATAACCGAGCAACAATATAATGTTGACACCTACGCAAGATCACAATCCAATATATTTTCAAAGCACTTAGCCTTCCAAAGTTCTATAGAAACCTATGGAACTTTGGAAGGCTAAGTGCTTTGAAAATATGCTGAATTTTAATGTATTCTTATACCATTTATGTACGCACTGAATGTAAAACCATGTGCAACTCTGTAGACCGGAAATGGCAATCGCCACTACGGCAAATGTAAGCCACATTGAGCCTGCAAATAGGTGGGATAATGTGGGGTACAAATGCTACAAATAATAATAATAATAACTAATATTGGACAATAAGCATGTTTTCAATGAAATGATTTGACTATAGACCGTATTGGCCCTGAAGAAGTCAACCAGATGATCAATGTGGAATAATGAATTAGATGAGTAATATCTGGGGATAATCAGGTTAATACCACTTTTTTTTTCTGTTTACTGTTTAATTGATCGCCTTGTCTTGTTTCACTCTCCCTATTTAGTGGTCTAAGGAAGAATTACCTGACTGAAATAATTCCTACATATTACTTTCTCTGTATTTCCGGCAAGTTGTTTTATCGTTTATAAAAATGTAAATGGTTATAAATAAAAAAATTTTAAAAAAGATAAATGCACAAAATGCAGACTAGTTGCAAATCTAATTGAGAAATTTGAGTATGAGGAAATTGTGATATCAAAATAGCCTGGCTGATAATGATGCATTTAGCAGACTGACTCAAGAAGACACAAAGCAATGAGCCAGCAGAATATGGACAGGACCAAGACTAGACAAAAATGGAAGTTGTCACTTGCGGGGTCGAGGCCCAGGGCCCCAGGCAATCCTAGAAAGACATGTAACCCTAGTCTCCTGCCCAAGTTCTGGGCACCGACTAACCTCTTGGGTCAGACACCCCAAACCAGGGTCAGAAACAAAATTTATTTATTTATTTATACAATCTTATATCCCACAATTATCCAAAAATAAGTTTCAGTTCAATGTGGCTTACAATTTGCAAGAGGGATTACATAGTGATATTCAATGAGTTTTATTATGAGCTAGGTGCTGGCCAGGGCTGGGATTGATCCCGGTAGGCTGTAGGGTTTATGCCGCTTTCGTTATCATTTCTCTATTAGTCTACGAGCAAATTGACTTCACTCGCACGCCAAAGAAAATCTCCACTCCAGGATTTGTATTAAATGCAACAATTTTACTGGAACGTTGCAACAGGCAGATATCCAACGTCATAACTTTCTCTTAACAAACAGTTCATGTTGTTGGTAGAGGGTTTTATAACATTCCAAGCTTTTATTTATTTATTTATTTATTCGTAGCATTTGTATCCCACATTTTCCTACCAATTTGCAGGCTCAATGTGGCTTACATTTGCCGTAATGGCGGTTGCCATTTCCGGGTAGCGGCATTACAAATGGTATTGCGTTAAGGTGCATACATGGAACATAACATATATGGAACAGTTCATGTTATATATATATATACATCATGTACATGCATGTTAAAGAAGAATGCATTATGGTTCTGCGTGAAGGTTCCTAAGTAATAAATTGGATTATAACATCAATTAGGTCATAGACTATAGAGAAATCCTATTTGGTATGAGGTTTAAGGTGGTAGTGCTTGATCATTAATAGCAGAGAGGTTAGTCAGTCATGTGATAAGATTTCGGTTTTGTATAGATCGTGTATAATATTATTGTTTAGTATTTAAGATGGATGTTGATGGTATGCCTTCTTGAAAAGGTCTGTTTTCATTAGCCTTCGGAAGATGGTTAGGTCTTGCGTTGTTTTTATGGCCTTCGGTAGTGCGTTCCATAGCTGCGAGCAGATGTATGAGAAACTGGTCGCGTATGTGGATTTATATTTTAGTCCTTTGCAGTTAGGGTAATGGAGATTGAGGAATGTACGTGATGATCTTTTTGCGTTCCTAGTAGGCAAGTCTCAAGAAAAATGTCAGGAAGTATTTTTTCACGGAGAGAGTGGTGGATGCTTGGAATGCCCTCCCGCGGGAGGTGGTGGAAACGAAAACGGTAACGGAATTCAAACATGCATGGGATAAACATAAAGGAATTCTGCTCAGAAGGAATAGATCCTAAGGAGCTTAGACGAGATTGGGTGGCAAAGCCGGTGGCGGGAGACGGAGATGGTGCTGGGCAGACTTATACGGTCTGTGCCAGAGCCGATGGTGGGAGGCAGGACTGGTGGTTTGGAGGCGGGGATAGTGCTGGGCAGACTTATACGGTCTATGCCAGAACCAGTGGTGGGAGGCGGGGCTGGTGGTTGGGAGGTGGGGATAGTGCTGGGCAGCCTTATACGGTCTGTGCCAGAGCCGGTGGTTGGGAGGCGGGGATAGTGCTGGGCAGACTTATACGGTCTGTGCCCGGAAAAGGACAGGTACAAATCAAGGTAAAGTATACACAAAAAGTAGTACATGTGAGTTTATCTTGTTGGGCAGACTGGATGGACCGCGCAGGTCTTTTTCTGCCGTCATCTACTATGTTACTATGTTAGTAGGCAAGTCTATAAGGTCTGACATGTAGGTTGGGGCTTCCCCATAAATGATTTTGTGGACCAAGGTGCAGACTTTGAACGCAATTCATTCTTTTAATGGGAGCCAATGTAGTTTTTCTCTTAGGGGCTTAGCGCTTTCGTATTTCGCTTGATAACTCAGTTGAAAACCTCTTGAAAAATCCTAGGGTGTTTGCTTATTTACAATACCATCCAGTCCTCTAATACCAATCTCTGGCAGAACAATCCAAGGCTGTGGTTTCTCACTCTTTCTGTGGCAAGCATTCCACTGGGCTTCTACCCAGCTGCCAGACCCACTCAGGATTGGACCTTCCTGTCTGTTCTTTACCTCCGGAGCTGCATTTGCCATGAGCCTGCTGCCTCTGGCACCAAAAACAGGTTTCTTCCTGCTCTGCTACGGAAGGCTTAATTTTTTTCTACCCATCCGGAGCTCTCTTCACAGTTATTGTTAGCTGGAACTACCCCTTGGTTCAGCTTTAAGTTATTGGGCCTGATCAGGATATCCCCTCTCCTCACAGGTTCTGGCGGGGGGTGAAAGCAACCAAAGATGGAGGCGCATTTTTGCTTTATTTTTTGTCTACTAGATTGTAAGCTCTTTGAGCAGGGACTGTCTTTCTTCTATGTTTGTGCAGCGCTGCGTACGCTTTGTAGCGCTATAGTAATGCTAAATAGTAGTAGTAGTAATTTTCAAAGTACTTAGACTTACAAAGTTACGTGGGAACCTATGGAACTTTGTGAGTCTAAAGTGCTTTGAAAATGACCCCCCCCCCCCCATGTGCTCCATAATCCTTTAATTTTTAGAACATTCAAACTCCTCCCACATATGACATCCCTTGTCACTTATCTCCCACTAACATTATCCTCTCCCCGCTAATTCTGGAGAGTTCCTTAAACCAGTTCTAGTAATCCTCTGGGGAAATCCACACACTTTCTCATTCTTAATTTACCAGGGGATTACGGGCATAAAGAGAAAGGATCGGGAGAGAGTTGGAGAGGGAAGAAGCAAAGGAGAGTAAAAGGAAATGTGAGGCTTGAAACTGACAATTATGTATAGACTTTACCGAAGGATTCAAGACTATCATAATTTTTGATTTGATATGCAGCTCACACCTTTTTATGGGTAGCTGACGGTGAATTACATTCAGGTACAGAAGATATTTCCCTTTCCCCCGGAAGGCTTACAATCTAATTTTGTACCTCAGGCAATGAAATGACTTGTCCAAGATCATAAGGAATTGTGGTGAGATTTGAACCTTGGCTCCCAACCTGCTCCACTCCCAACTTTTGATAGAGCCAAGAAGGATCCATGATGATTATATTAGTAACATAACCTGCAACTAAACAGACCATCACGGCAATCTTTGACCTGTTGTATCTTTTTTTCACCTATAAAACTCTTCCCTTAGATGCAATTCAAAACCAGAGCTATCTGGCAAATGGCCCTTCTCCACCATTAGGTATCATATCAATATACCCTATGACTACACATTACTACTACTACTACTATTTATCATTTCTATAGTGCTACTTGATGTATGCAGCGTTCTACACTAAATATGTAAGAAACAGTCCTTGCTTGACAGAGCTTACAGTCTAATCAGGACAGACAAACAGGACAAATAAGGGATAAGGGAATTACTAATGTTGGAATGATAAAATATGGGTACTGAACAAGTGAGTAAGGGTTAGGAGTTAAAAGAAGCATCAAAAAGGTGGGCTTTTAGCCTAGATTTGAAGACGACCAGCGATGGAGCTTGACGTACCGGCTCAGGAAGTCTTTTCCAGGCATTTGGTGCAGCAAGATGAAAGGAACGGAGTCTGGAGTTAGCAGTGGAGGAGAAGGGTGCAGATAAGAGAGATTTACCCAGTGAACGGAGTTCCCGGGGAGGAGTGTAGGGAGAAATGAGAGTGGAGAGGTACTGAGGAGCTGTAGAGTGAATGCACTTGTAAGTCAATAAGAAGAATTTGAACTGAGAGGGAGCCATTGAAGTGACATGAGGGCTAATATGAGCATAGCGACACTGGTGGAATATAAGCCGTGCAGCAGAATTTTGAACAGATTGAAGAGGAGAGAGATGGCTCAGTGGGAGACCTGTGAGAAGCAAGTTGCACTAGTCTAAGCGAGAGGTGATAAGAGTGTAGATAAGGGTTCTGGTAGTGTGCTCAGAAAGGAAAGGGCGAATTTTGGTGATATTATAGAGAAAGAAACGACAGGTTTTAGCAGTCTGCTGAATATGTGCAGAGAAGGAGAGAGAGGAGTCAAAGATGACCCCAAGGTTACGAGCTGATGAGACAGGAAGGATGAGAGTGTTATCCACATGGACTAGCCCACTGACCACAATGCTTTGCTCAAGAGGAGGAAAGCAAGAGAGAGAAAAAGAACAACTGATAGGGATCTTTGCCATTCATGGCAAAATATTCCTCTTCTCTCGTCAGGGAGCCATCTAACACATCTGATATTATCCTTGCTTGCCTGCTCATCCAGACTAACTGGGAGAACTGGTTTCTCAGTCCATTGGCCATCTGTTTCTTGAGGCTGCAGATCTCACCACCTGAATTATTTGGGGGGGGGGGGGTAATTTGGGAGATATTTGATCCTGTGTGTATAAGGAAGTAATGTGTGATTCTCGTGCTGCAGGATTATGGGAGAGTTGCTCTAAAGACTTCACATGTAATGCTTTATTTAATGAATATAAACTATGACTTCTTGTTAAAAGTACGGTTAAATACTGTTTAATATGTAATTGATACAGCTTTCCACTAACTGATATCAGAATCCTATTACCTCCAAGTTTGTATACTAAAGGCTGCACAGCATTTTCTTAACAAAAGAACAAAATTAAATTACATCGCATTAATGTTAATTCAGAAAGTACAGACAGAACACTTTCTTTCTTTATTTAACACATTTATACCCCACATTTTCCCACTTAGTTGCAGGCTCAATGTGGCTTACATAATACCGTAGAGGCAGTTCAGTAAAATACAAATACACAAAATAGTAGAAATCAAACAAAATAAAACATGGAAAAGAAAATAAGATGATACCTTTTTTATTGGACATAACTTAATACATTTCTTGATTAGCTTTCGAAGGTTGCCCTTCTTCCTCAGATCGGAAATAAGCAAATGTGCTAGCTGACAGTGTATATAAGTGAAAACATTCAAGCATTGCTATGACAGTCTGACAGGGTGGGAGGATGGGGGTGGGTAGGAAGTATGCATGGGGACATCAAAGTATATCATGCATACTTCCTACCCACATTTGCTTATTTCCGATCTGACGAAGAAGGGCAACCTTCGAAAGCTAATCAAGAAATGTATTAAGTTATGTCCAATAAAAAAGGTATCATCTTATTTTCTTTTCCATGTTTTATTTTGTTTAATTTCTATAGATTCTACATGGAATGTTGCTATTCCACTAACAACATTCCATGTAGAAGTCGGCCCTTGTGGATCACCTATGTGGCCGCGCAGGCTTCTGCTTCTGTGAGTCTGACGTCCTGCACGTACGTGCAGGACGTCAGACTCACAGAAACAGAAGCCTGCGCAGCCTTCTACATGGAACGTTGCTAGTGGAATAGCAACATTCCATGTAGAATCTCCAATAGTAGCAACATTCCATGTAGAATCTCCAATAGTATCTATTTTACTGTCATAGTAATGCTTGAATGTTTTCACTTATATACACTGTCAGCTAGCACATTTGCTTATTTCCGATCTGAGGAAGAAGGGCAACCTTCGAAAGCTAATCAAGAAATGTATTAAGTTATGTCCAATAAAAAAGGTATCATCTTATTTTCTTTTCCATGTTTTATTTTGTTTAATTTCTATAGATTCTACATGGAATGTTGCTATTCCACTAACAACATTCCATGTAGAAGTCGGCCCTTGTGGATCACCTATGTGGCCGCGCAGGCTTCTGCTTCTGTGAGTCTGACGTCCTGCACGTACGTGCAGGACGTCAGACTCACAGAAACAGAAGCCTGCGCAGCCTTCTACATGGAATGTTGCTAGTGGAATAGCAACATTCCATGTGGAATATCCAATAGTAGCAACATTCCATGTAGAATCTCCAATGGTATCTATTTTACTGTCATAGTAATGCTTGAATGTTTTCACTTATATACACTGTCAGCTAGCACATTTGCTTATTTCCGATCTGACGAAGAAGGGCAACCTTCGAAAGCTAATCAAGAAATGTATTAAGTTATGTCCAATAAAAAAGGTATCATCTTATTTTCTTTTCCATGTTTTATTTTGTTTGATTTCTATTGATAACCTTAAGAGTGGACTAACACGGCTACCACACTCCTCTACAAAATAGTAGTAAACCTCTAGATAACATGAGTATAAGGCAACAAAGCTATGATAAAAAGTCCAATACGGTCCATAGTTTTGCTGTATCACAGGAAGTAGAAAATGAAGTTGGGTCTGAGGGGTAGGCCTTCTTAAACAAGGTGGTTTTCAGTGACTTCCTGAAGTTAAGATGGTTATGAATTGATTTCCCGGTTTTAGGCAGTGCGTTCCACAGTTGTGTACTTATGTAAGAGAAGCTGGATGTATAAGTTGATTTGTATCTAAGACCATTGAAGTTTGGATAATGTAAATTTAAGTAAGTTCGGGATAGACTGGTACTGTTTCTGGGTGGCAGATATAGTAGGTTCAACATGTATCCAGGAACTACGCCGTAAATAATCCTGTGGGCCAGAGTGCAAACCTTGAAGGCAATGCGTTCTTTGATGGGAAGCCAACGCAATTTTTCACGAAGGGGTTTGGCACTTTCAAATTTTGATTTTCCAAAGATCAGTCTAGCTGCTGTATTCTGGGCAGTCTGAAGTTTCTTAATTAGTTGTTCTTTACAACCTGCATAAATTCCGTTGCAGTAATCTAAATGGCTTAATACCATTGATTGTATTGTATCTGTTACCCTTCTAAAGATATGGGTAATGAATGAAAAGAGAAAGGCCTGTATAGAGGGGGTATAACCAGCAGAAGAAAGGAGGTGTTGATGCCTCTGTACAAGTCGTTGGTGAGCCCCACGTAAAGTATTGTGTTCAGTTTTGGAGGCTGTATCTTGCTAAGGATGTAAAAAGACTTGAAGCAATTCAGAGAAAAGTGATAAAAATGGTATGGGCTTTGCGTCACAAGACATATGAGGAGGGACGATGACCTGAAGATGTACATCCTGGAGGAAAGGAGAGACAGGGGTGATATGATACAGACCTTCAGATGTTTGAAAGGTATTAATATACAAACAAACCTTTTCCAGAGGCGGGAAGGTGGTAGAACTAGAGAACTTGAATTTAGATTTCAGGGGGGTCGACTCAGAAATAACATCAAGACGTACTTTTTCACAGAATGGGTGGTAGATACCTGGAATATCCTCCTATGGGAGACAGGGGCGTAGCTACGTGGGGCCACGGGGGCATGGGCCCCCACAGATTACACCATGGCCCCCTCTACATTTGACACCCCCCCCACCGCCACCCACTCCCTGCCCCATCAGGTACCTTGTTTGCTGGCGGGGGTCCCCAATTCCCGCCAGCCGAAGAGTCTTCTTCAGCGCCAGTCGACTCCGGTGCCTTCGTTGTGTGATCATCTGTTTCTGACGCCTTACGTCCTGTACCGTGCATGTTGCCCCGTGCAGGACGTAAGGCGTCAGAAACAGATGATCACACAATGAAGGCGCCGGAGTCGACCGGTGCTGAAGAAGACTCTTCGGCTGGCGGGGATTGGGGACCCCCGCCAGCAAACAAGGTACCTGATGCGACGGCGGGGCAGGGGGCGGGCGTTGGTGGCAGCGGAAAGGGGGCAGCGACTAAACAGTGCCCCCCCCCCCCCCACCGCAGGCTCTGGCCCCACCTCCTGCCGAGGTCTGACTATGCCCCTGGTGGGAGATGGAGGAGATGAAAACAGTAACGGAATTCAAAAATGCATGAGATAAACACAAAGGAATCCTGTGTGGAAGGAATGGAACAAAAGCTTAGAGGTGGTTAGATGGCAACAGCTGTATTTGTTATAAAGTAAAGTTGAGCCACTGCAGTAATGATTTTCCAGGATACTGTGATGTGCGTTGAGAGGATGACCAGACACAAGTCTACTATGATGGTAACATTTAAGTTATGGGATAATGCAACTTCATCTAAAAATGTCAGTGTTTCTGAGGTTTCCATACGTGTACATGTGGTTTATGTTGATG
This sequence comes from Microcaecilia unicolor, assembly GCF_901765095.1. Taxonomy (NCBI): domain Eukaryota; kingdom Metazoa; phylum Chordata; class Amphibia; order Gymnophiona; family Siphonopidae; genus Microcaecilia; species Microcaecilia unicolor. The sequence goes on from NC_044034.1 coordinate 16,790,359, forward strand.
CAGGACAGACTGTTTGCTTAGAAATCCATTATCAAGTGCTGTCAAGGCCTCTTAAAGCCTAATATCCTTGAAGCTTTAATATCCAAGAAGTTTAACCTCGGCACATCAGCACACACCAGAAGTCTCTTTTCTTTTTTTCTGAAATGTACTTTTATTGAATAAATGTGACTAATTTACTGACAGTTAGTAGATACTCAGAAGTTAATGCCCCAAGGCAAGAGACTTGGTAGATCTGAGAGCTGTATGGGTGGGTGGAGATGGAAATCTGAAGAAAGGAAGCTTTATTGCAGAGGTGGAGAAGGTTCATATGAGGAGGGCAGTAGGTATCATCACTGCCTTGACCATGTCATGATCCCTGTATCTCTTTCTGCTTTTCTAGGATGCCCTACTGACCCTGGGGTCTGTCATTGATGTATCTCACTTACGGGAAGCTATCAAAGATGTGGTCGCAGCTCTGCTCCCAAAAGTGGTAAGTAAAAGGCCCTCGGTGAACTGGTGGCTGCCTCACTTCTGCTCTCTTCCTGTCGTTGTCGTTTTCACTTATTGACGTAATGAGATTAATCGCTCAACTCAGTAAAACGGGGAATGAAAAGAGGGCCTGTGTCATTAACTGCCATGGTGGGAATTTGGTTTCTGTTGGTATTGCATGAGTGAAATTCCTGCAGGGACCAACATCACTCCATGTATAGAGCTGTATTCCTTCTGGAATATCCCTGCTGTTCCGTGTAAGGAGCTTCGTTCCCGCAGCGCTGTCACTGTGGTTCTCCGTATGGAGGATTCCTGTAGTAAATTTAAAACGAATCGGAGAAATTTTTTCTTCACTCAATGTGTAATTAAACTCTGGAATTCGTTGCCAGAGAATGTGGTAAAGGCGATTAGCTTAGCGGAGTTTAAAAAAGGTTTGGGCGGCTTCCTAAAGGAAAAGTCCAAAGACCATTATTAAATGGACTTGGGGAAAATCCACTGTTTCTGGGATAAGCAGTATAAAATGTTTTGTACATTTTGGGGATCTTGCCGGGTATTTGTGACCTGGACTGGCCACTGTTGGAAACAGGATGCTGGGCTCGATGGACCTTTGGTCTTTCCCACTATGGCAATACTTATATACTTATGTACATAACAGTCAGCAGCTAGTGGCAGTCCTGGCACCAGAAGAAAAAGTGGCTCCCATTTGCACAGTGCAAACTCAGACCATGGATGTCAGGGAGCCTGGGTACCAGTGGTGTAGCCACAGGTGGGCCTGGGTGGGCCAGGGCCCACCCACTTATGGCTCAGGCCCATCCAACAGTAGCACATGGTAATGAAAATGCTGCTCTCCACAATACTGGCACCTTCGCATGCTCAGTTTTCAGCGCATGCCTGCTGCAGACTACCAAGATGGAGACTGGAGAGAAGCATTTTCCCACCAACTGAGATATTGTTTTGGTGTGGGGTGGGGGAGAGAACAATTGGTGCCCACCCACTTCTTGCCTAGGCCCACCCAAAATCTGTTGTCTGGCTACGCCCCTGCTGGGTAGTACCACCAGAAAAGCAGCAGGAAGTAGAGAGAGCAGACCCCTGACACATGAAGCAAAGCCAGCAGGAGCTGATTTGAGTCGGGTGATCCTGGCTGAGGGAGGAGAGGGTAGGAGGAAGAGAAAAGGGCAGAATTGGGAGTCTAGGAGGGAGTCAGGAGGCGGCTAGGAGCTGAGGGAGGGAGGATCGGGGCTAAACCTGACATGTTTATTAAGAGCGGTATGTCAAAGCTGAGCAAACCAGAAAGTAGCAGTAGAGTGAAGGGAGAGGAGAGGCTCAGGGAGTGGGTTTGGAAGGGAGAAAGGGTGGGGATAGAGCATGAATTCGAGAGGGGAAGGGAAGGAAGAGCATGCGATACAGGCCCTTATCACACAAGTCCAGATCCCACATAAAACAGCACCTCCCCCATCCTGCATGTGCATCCCCTTTCTGCAGCATACTCTACACACATATGTGTATTCGCCTCCCAAAACACATGTCTCCCACATCCTTCTTACCTCCCTCTACACATATAAACCTTCACCCCCAAAACACACACACCTCCCATACAACCCCCTTACACAGATCCCCACATGCCCCATCACATCCACATCCAGCACACACCCATAATCCTAGCACCCCATCCTGCTTATAATCGAAAGAGAAAAACGCCCAAGAGCCGACCTAAATCGGGAGATGGACGTTAATCTCACAAAAACGAGTAAATCCATATAATCGAAAGCAATGTTTCAGTGCGTCCGTGTCGCTCGTACGTGGACGTAAAAACGCCCAAATAAGAGGCGTGTCGGGGGCGTGTTAGGGGCGGTGATACGACGTGGACGGGTACAACGTATAACGAATAGCGAAATGGCTCTGGTTGAGCGGGAAGATGGGCGTAATATGATGGACCCGAAATAAAAGCGACCAGAGCAAGGGGGAAAGCGTCTTTAGACTCATTAGCGATTGTGTGTAGTTGGAGAGTGGCGATATTGTTGGTGGAAGAGCTGAAGTGGTGGTTGCAGAGAGAAAGCCGAGCGTGTTCAGTACCTGTGACGGTCGTCTGTGTGCCCTGCCTCTTTTTGTGTCTTACCCTTTCACCGTTCCTTACTCCTACTCCTTTGCTCTATCGCCCCTTCCCCTCCCCCTCCCCCTCCCCCTCCCCATTCACTCTTCCCACGTGTATACTGTATTCCCTGACCTCCGTTTGTCTCTGTGTGCCTGTACTGTTTGGCGAGTGAGTGGCCAGAGGGGCGTGGTGGCTGGAAGTGACAGATCTGTGTGTGTTGCTTTTTGACTACTAGTCCTAATACTTGCACTGGTGGTGGGGATATGGATGCACTTAATGCACTTGTGGCATTCATGCTACACGAAGAGGCCACCCACCGCAGGAGGTATTCACGGCCCCGAGTGTTTAGGCCCCGCACCACCTTCCTACAACTCACTGACCAGCAGTGTCTAACAGGTTCAGGTTTGATAGGGCCACCATTCGTCAGCTGTGTGAGCAGCTGAAACCCCTCCTTCAGCCCCAGACACGTAGGAATAACCCCATCCCTGCCCACCTCAAAATCACTTCCGCTCTCTCTGTCCTGGGCACTGGCAGTTTTCAATCCGTATTAGCTGCTAACACAGGCCTCACCCAGGCTTCTATTTCACACTGTCTCACCCAGTTCCTGGATGCCTTCATAACTCACACCTCACACTACATCACTTTCCCCACCACCCCCCAGGCTCTGCACAACAACATGGCCGCCTTCTATGCTGTTGCTAGATTCCCCTCGGTCATCGGTGTGATAGACTGCACACACATAGCCCTCAGACCCCCCCGGGCACACGAAGCCACCTACAGAAATAGGAAGGCATTTCATTCTATGAACATGCAAGTTGTATGTGATGCCAGGGGGGAGATATTAGACGTGTGTGCCAGGTACCCCGGCTCCAGCCACGATGCCTACATCCTACAGCACTCGGGCATCTTCCGCAGGTTCGAGCGAGGGGAGTTCACTGGTGGATGGCTACTAGGTAAGTGCAACATGCATGTACCACCCATACTAGACCTCCTCCACTGGGCAACCCTCCGCCCTGGCTTCCTCCACCACAACCCACTATCCAAATCCCCCCCGCCCCCCCTGTACCTGCTCCAAGCGATACACACTCATCTATCTCATTCTGCTTTTCTGCAAAGGTGACCGAGGCTACCCGCAGAGGACATGGCTTATGACCCCCCTGATCCACCCACAACCAGGGCCAGAAGAAACCTACAACAGGAAACATCGCAGCACCCGGGGGATCATTGAGCGCACCTTTGGTTTATTGAAAAACCGCTTCCGCTGTCTGGACCGGTCTGGAGGAGAGCTGCTCTACAGTCCACAAAAGGTGGCCAAGATCTTTGTGGCGTGCTGTATGTTACACAATTTGGCCCAGCGCAGAGGACAGCCTCTCCCAGAGGAGCCACAGCCACCACCAGAAGAGGCCCCAGATGAGCTGGAAGAGGAGCCCCCTCCACCCCCAGCCCACAGAGCAGAGCTCAATGCCTACCAGCTTGGTGTAAGAGCAAGACAAAGACTCATTGAAACAAGTTTTAGGTGAATGTAAGTGAGCATTTATTATTTACATACAGTGCATATGTGTTTGGTCAACCCCACCACCACCACCACCACCCCCCT